>NC_056734.1:635055870-635105870 GCF_019279795.1 Protopterus annectens | reverse complement strand
TGAATAACCCGTTCTGGTTTTACATTTGCCCCTAAAACTTCTTTTATCACTTACTGCAGCTGTCAACACTCTCACGTTAACACATCATTGCCTGTTCATATATCTTTTCTTTCCCTTTGGCCACCTTGTCTTTCCTTTTACTTTCAAATAGGTAGTTTAAATGCCTAAAATTTGATCTTGTTTTATGACAAACAAAACTGTCTTCTGCAGTATTTCCCATCATGCTTTTTTTTTCAACAGCACCATATGCATTACATATGCTACACTTATTTTCTGCATATATGAAAAGGACACCCAGTGGTCTTCCTGTGCTTCAGTCAGCTATCTTCAGAATTCCATACACTTATTCCAGAGTACTCCTTATCTACTATTGGCTATAAATAAATACTGTTGACTTGTTATTATCCTTGCCATATAGGTTCATAGGTTCATAGGATAGTACTAGGCTAACTACCCTCGTGGGCCATTTTAAACCTAGCCAATTACCCCATGTGAGAATCAAACCCTGTACCTCATGTTGGTAAGCTTCCTACTTGACCTTTTCCTATTTTAATTCTTACATCATACAAAAAGATCATATGCACTACCTTCCCTTTCATTATTTGCACAGTTGCCTTTGTCATTTCTTGAGCTTGTTTACTATGTAGTATATATATATATATATATATATATATATATATATATATATATATATAGTTAGAGAGATACATGTATATATTGCATAATAACACATACACACACACACACACACACACACACACACACACACACTCAATATTTGAGCGTCCTAAACACAGTGTCAAACAGCAAATGATCATTTGCCAATTGAAAAGCAAAGTTTAAACATGCGCCCCATGTTTGGGAGGCTGCATTGTCCCACAAACCCTGCTAAATATATATACCAATTCTGAGACTGCAATATAGTGAGGAAAGACTAGAGTTACCGATCACTACTGTACCACAATCTCACACAGAAAAAAGCTGGTATGTGTGATAATCTTCCTTTCAAACAGGCTTTTTCCCCTTCATTAATTGCAACATTCAACCAATTGTAGTAAACCTAGATGTATATGTATATGTATATGTATACATACATACATACACACACATATAGTTACAACTAAAAACATTTAATGCACATTTAACCGAAAAGTGTATGTATGGGGGTGCAAAAAAGAGTGAATGCATATTGACAGAATGTTAACTTCTAAAGCAATAGTATGTGGGAAGATGAATGTCGGTCAGAAAAGGTTATAGCAGTTAGTGCGTATGTGTGAGTGTTTGTGGGTTAGGGTTACAATAAGGATTAGGAAGGTGATCGATTTATTGTTTTGCATATTTAGAGATGGGGTGTTCTGTGCCCTTTTGTGTAGTGGTACTGTTAGGAAAAGGGTTTTAGTAAAGTAATGTGTAGGGTTAGGGGAAGAGGTAGGGTTAGAACACATGAGTAAGGTGGTACAAAGGGGGACAGTTCTGTAGCCAGAATTGATGATAAAGGGCATTTCGCCTGGATAAAATTATTCAAGGTTTTGTGGTTTGATATTATGAGTATTCAGTGTTTTGTACAGTCACCATTTATCTAATCATTTGAGGTTTAATGTTTTGATTTTTAGATATTTCATGATGTAATTTTATATATGCTCACAGACACACACACACACACACACACACACACACACACACACACACACACACACACACATGCACGCGCACACGCACACACACATACACACACACACACACATAAATATATATGCAGTGTAAACCTTGGCTCAAGATGATTGTCATTGCTGAAGTGACACCCCACCCTCATGTGCAAAATGGGAATAAGGGGTTGAGGATGGATGAATGAATATGGGTCCCCAGCATTTTGTCAAATGCTGTTTCTTTGTCACATACTGGGGATGTGGTTTAATGCTGACTGTACGGATAGCCGAGCAGTGAAAATGGCAATGGTCTGTAATGGTGAGACATATAAGTGGTGTTGTAGGGGTTTGAGTGTTTGTGCATGTGTATGCGAGTTAGGGTTAGGGTCAGGAATGAATGAAGGGTAGGTGTTATATGTCTGTGTGTGAGTCTGTTTATTTTAGGGTTAGGGGCAGAGTTAGTTTAGAGGATATATATAGTGTTGTCTGTATGTGTTTGTGAATGTTTGGGTGTCTGAATGTGACCTGTGTAGTGGTACTGTTATGGGAAGGTTTTTATGATGCCAAGGTATATGATTAGGACTGAGGGAAGGGGCAGCATTAGGGTTAGGTTTACCAACCATTAATAAGGTGGTAATAACTCTTTAGTAATGGGTGCTAACCCTAATCCTAATGCTATATATTCAGTATTCTGTTGGCTATCTGTTTTTTATTAATGGTACTGTTTGCTGGTAGTTAATGATACAGTTGTGATGCTGTTGATATATTTCCCTGCTGTGCTTATTCTGGCAGATTATGGTCTAATGACTTAGTTTCACTTTTATGGATCCTGAATTCAATGCAAATATCAAATCATACTTGTGACTACAGTTTAATCACTTTAATTAAAAAAAAAAATTCTAAGACTGTCAAATCCTACCAGCACCTTGAGAAGCAGTATATCTTCATTAAGAGCAAGAAAGCACAATAGGCATACTTCTCAACCTCTTAGAGCAAGAGACAAAGGCCCAAACATAGCGTCACTTTTTAAATACTGCTCTTGCAAACTTAAAAAGTTGATAGAGTAACAGATTTTGCATGAGTATGGATTTTCAGAAGGCTGAAATCTGAATCTCGAATGTCTGTAATTATTTTCTGAATTCAGACCTCAATGATTTGCCAGTGACCTGTGAAAAAAAAGCACAATTTTATGAGAAATGAACAAAAATATGAAGCAAAAATCTGTATATTCTGCAAAAATCTGTATAGTTGTAAGGCATGACAGAGTGTAATGCAACATCAGTGTGATGACATCATCATGATGAACATGAGACTGTAAATACTCAGTGAAGCTGAGCAGTCAGTATTTTTTTTTTATTCCAAACTTGTTTTATGCTTCCACATAATTTTTATTTTACTTTTAGATGAATATAACCAAATTTAATCACAAAACAACAACAGGATTCTTAATATTTCTTAGATGATGAAAAGATGCAACTTTGTTTGTGGACATGTTTTCCCTTCTCAATACAATGAATGAAATGCCCTTAAGGTAATGTTTAATTTAATTTAATGCATTGCTTAAATGAAACTTAATCAGTAAACACATATAAGAAGCAGTATGTAATTCATCATATTCAGTGTAAACACCATATAGTGATATTATACAGCTGCAAAGATTTTCTTTTGTAGTATGTATTGATAAATGGTGTGTCTACTTGTTAATGACACATGATAAAAGTTTCATTTAATATAAATTTTACTGGATGTTAACTATTTGGTTTATAAATGTGTTATAGTAACTGTATAGTTATAAAATGCAATACAACCTGCTACTTATTGAATTTTTATAAAGATTTTTCTATAATTATTCATAAAAATGGTAGTCACTGTGATGCCCCTGAACTGGCAAAATAATCATATCCTCACCACTAGCAACAGTGAGAGATGTACACACTGGGAGGATGACAAGTACAAACAGTAAAGTACAATTTCCCTTAAGAGCACACAGAGATCACAGTCAGTGTGTGGCTGGTTTCTACCTCTTTATCCAGATCCCCAGTAAGACTCCCTACTGGCACAGGTATAGAGCTAAGATCTCAGCTGAGAGGCCAAACTAAGACCTCCAGACCCCTCTCTGTCCAACCGGTGCTTCAGGTCCCTGCCCAAGTATCTGACACACACACACACTTTGATATTTGATTGATACACAAACACACACCCGGGAAAGGCTGGCACAGGTTTACTAGCTATGCTCCATTCTGTCCAGACTATAAGGTAGTACCAACTGCACCAGCCACTCTTACTTATCAGTTACTATAAGGCCCTTACCAAAGTGTGTCCAATCCTACTGTGTAATGTTACTAACAATCCAAATGGTAAGTGTGACCAAGACTTTCAAGGCTATTTAGGAGTGGCCTGTACAGTGTCACCAAATACATATGCAAGTACTTAAAGAGCTTAAATATCTCAAAACAAACCATCCACAATTAGTAGATTTAAATATATTTAATAATAAATAATAAAAAAACAAGACAATACTCAAACAAGCACAGTAACTACAGAGTTCAGAATCACAGGAAATATTTTAAAACAACATTGCAGGACAGTCTCAAATGAATACAGAAAAAATCTAAACTAATCTTTACTATATTCCTATCTATAGCTAAAATATACTTTGCCCTAAATAACTTACTTACAGAGCAAGAAGCAGGCAGAAGTGATGAGTGAATGTTTCTAGGTCCAAGACAAGATACAAAATGCCCTCTGTCTCTGAGAGAGTTCCTAAATTAATATCACATATTACTGCAAGGTTAGCCTGGATTACATCACTTTTTGTCACCTGCCTTCAGTTCCCAATCTAGCCAGATACTAACATCTCTGTGTTACAAATACTTATCTCTCAGATGTGCAGCTGCTAGGAAGTCACAGAGCAATAAAAACACTTTACATTTTAAACCAAGTAATTATTTATGTTTCAGGACAACAGAAAGAAATGTCTAGCTGTAGACATCCTGTCTCCTTCAATGAAACTGAGAGATAAACACACAATCGTAAAATACTTTGATTCTAACTTATTTTCTTAGAGTTTTGCAATTTAACTCTGTATGTTCTAGCTTCTACTGTTAAAACATACATTTGCACAGGTATATACTGTTGTTTATATATATTTCTGTTCTTTCCAGTAGGGTACACTATGATTACATTCTTAAAGCTCAGTACATAACATACAGTTCTCTTACATTTGTAGGACAAGCATATGAATCATGTTATTATTCACAAATGACATATGATTATTTAAAATTTTCCAGATAGCTGGACTAGCACTATTTCTCTGATGTCACATTTCTCCCCTCCCCGAAACTCAAGCTAGTTTTTCAAGTGACCCTTGAGAAACATTGCTTGAGAGGATTGAGCATATCTGGGAATATCTTACCACATTCCCTGTCTTGAGATTCCAGCTGCCTTGGCATTGCTGACCCCAGCACCATGCTGCAAGGTCCCATCATATGCCTGCAACCCTAGGTTCCACCATAGTAATTTGGGATTTTCTTGGTTGGCTCCCTGTAGCCATAGAGCCCCCTCAGATTCCTCCTGCCTTGTACTGCAAATACTCAGCAGAAGGGCCTCCTTGTCAGGTAAGGTTTCATCATGTTAACATGTTACAATTTGTTTCCCTGCCTCCTGGCTAGCAGTTCTACCATGTAGTTAACATCACTGACATTCCTTATCACCTTGTAGCGTCCCTCCCAAGATTCCTGCAGCTTGTTGTGTCTGACAGGAATGAGAACCATTACCTGCTGCCCTAGAGCATACTTTCTAGCTCAAGCATTCCTGTCATACCAGACCTTTTTCTGCTGTTGGGCTTCTGCCAGGTTCTTCTGGGCCAAGCCCATGTGTTCCTTGATCCTCGTCCTGAGGTTTAGGACATATGCCACAACAGACTGCTTGTGGAATTCACACTCGCCATTCCACTTATTTCAAATCAAATCTAGAGGTCCCCTCACCCACTGCCCATACAGCAACTCAAAGGGTGAAAAACCTGTGGATTCTTAGGGCACCTCCCTGTAAGCAAACAACAGATGGGCAAATATTTGTCCCAGTCCCTCTTAAACTGGTCTGCAAATGTCTGTAGCATCATCTTGAGTGTAGAATTTAACCTCTCAACAAGACCATAAGTCTGGGGATGGTAGGGAGTGTTCTTTAGGTGCTTTACCACACAGTACTTCCACAGACAAGCCAGCAGGTCTGACATGAAATTGGCACCTCTGTCACTTAGTATTTCTTTTGGAAAACCTACCCTGCCACCTTTTCTCCCTCACTGGAGGACAGAGCCACTTCCTCAGGGTATCTAGTAGCATAATCTACTATAATTTTTCCCTGTGGAACTTGGGTACTCAGAGGTATCACAATATCCATAGCTACCCTCTGAAATGGTGCCTTAATCACATACAAAGGCATCAAAGGATCCTTCACCTGTTCTCCTGCTTTGCCTACCATTTGGCACTACTCACAGGTCCTACAGTACCCTATTACATTTCTGGAAATCCCAGGCCAATACAAGTTCTGTATAATATATCTCTTTGTACATTTTATGCTCATATGACCTGCAAAGGTAATATCATGGACTATGGTTAGAAGTACCAGACAGTAGGCTCTGGGCACTACCAACTGCTGTATTCTCTCACCCTTTAGCCATCCTTCATGGGTCCACTCTCTATACAGTAATGCTTTGTCCCAGTATACAGATTTCTCCTTCCCTTGAGAATCAGGTGCCTCACTAGCTACCTCCCTCAGGCCTTGCAATGAGGGTCTAAGAGCTGAGCCTGTCTCAACTCTCCCTTAGTAACCGTTCCCAGAGCCTCTTCCACAGGAAGTCTGGTATTCTCTGACAGGGGTGCCTCACTGTCAGCCTGGGTATTACTACTCACCTCTGCTCTTGCAATCACTCTGTCCAAGGGAACATCTGCACCTACAAGCAGCTGTGGCTCACCTTCAGTCTCACTGCTACAGTGTATCTCCCTCACTGAAGTTACTACCACACCAGTCCTGGCTACAATTGTGTAGTCTGTCTGGGTCTCCCCAGGCTTCCAGACCCACATACTTGTCTCCAAGCCTGACTGCATGTAACTGCATGCTCACATGGTACTGCATTGCCAAAGTCATTCCCTAGCAGGACATCTGCAGGGATATCCTCAAACACACCTACTTGCTGGCTTCCTTTTCCACCCTTCCAGTCAAGGTGAACCCTAACCAAAGATATTTGGAGTGGGGTCCTTCCTAAAGCTCTGACTGTAGTAGACTGCCCAAGCAAGAAGTGCTTCTCTGTAACCATTTCAGGCTTCACAATGGTTAGGTCAGAGGCTGTGTCTCTCTCTTAGCCATGGCCTCTTTCCCATTCACTAAGATAGGATATAAACTCTTGTGGTAATTTTGTACCCTTGTTGTCTCGAGATAACCTACTGTTGGCATTTTGTCATTCCCACTTACTGGCTGTCCCACTTTTTGTTCCCCACCTTGCCTCTGTGGACATCTATATTCTACATGGCCCTGCTGGTTGCATTTAAAACATTTAACCCTTGGTCCTGGACATGTACCTGGACTAGTGGTTTCCACATTTACTGGCGGACACTGTTGGGGCAGTCTGGGCTACCCACCATGGGTTCCCTTAGACCCATGAGCAGCACCAGGTGTACATTTCCTGTGCAGTGATGTCCTGCTTGCTAGGTATAGGTCTCCCTTCTTCCCCAACTCATCTACAGTATGGCATTGTCTATCAGCTAACCAGATTCTCATGTACTCAGGCAAAGTGCTAAGGGCTTTATCCTTTGCCAACAGGTCTGCCAGCCCTTCAAAAGTGGTGACCTGACATTCACTCATCCACCTATGAAAAGAAGTGCTTAGTTCAGCAACATATGTACACACACTTTCATATGCCTTATGTCTATGCTCACAAAATTTTTTCCTATATGCTTCAGGTGTTAACTTAAAACATTCAAGCAAACAGTTCTTTACAACATTATAATTTAAACAATTGGTATCAGACAATTTGGAGATAACAGTTATAGCTGTACATGGAGTAAGGGGGTCAGGAACCATACCCAGAGCCCTTGGTCAACATTATACTGTTTACATACCCTCTCAAACATATAACTGCAACTATCAAAATTATCCCCTTCTGTAAATTGTGGAAAAGATTTACTGACCTTTGTTTTTTCTGGGATTTGGTTACTCCCTTCCCCATTACCTCCATGACTCTGGTGAACAGTCAGCATCTCCTTTACATGTTGCCTCTGCCTTTCATTCTTCTCAGCCTCCAATTGTCTCAGTCTCTCTTCCACTTCTATTTCCAAATGCTTAGCCTCCAACTTGTCTCTTTAACTCCGGACAGATTTTTAAGTCCTCTGTGGAAAGGTTGAGCTGTCCATTTTCTGAGAGGTGTACATCTCCACAGCCAGTCTGATTGTCCTCCTACTTGCTATTCTGTGATGCAGCTGTGACTAAAGCTGCAATCATGTCTGCTTTAGTCAGGTTGGCATGCACCAGTCTTTTAGCCTGGCACATCTCAGCCAACTGTCTCCTTGTCAGCTTGCCGTACTCCTCTGCTGACATGCTTGCTTGCTTTCCCTCACTAACTAAGCTAACAAAAAAATAAAACAATTGTGATATGAACTCTGAATGTTTATTACATGGCTGATTGAGAGAACAAACACCCTCAGTGACTACTGTGCACAGGCTAAAGGAATTCAATATCCACACCACTACAAGCCAATTAATATGTGATATGGCTATCTCACCAATACCAAACAATTAATATGTAATGTGGGTATCCCACCACAGCCAAACAATTAATATGTGATGCCACTGCACTGGCCCAGGAATCAAGGAGCCTCAGTCCTCACCACTAGCACCAGTGAGGGATGTACACATTGGGAGGATGACAAGTACGCACACAGTAAAGTACAATTTCCCTTAAAAGCACACAGAGATCACAGTCAGTCTGGGGCTGTTTTCTCCCTCTTTCTCCAGATCCCCAATAAGACTCTCCACTGGCACAGCTGTAGGGTTAAGATCTCAGCCAAGTGGTCAAACTAAGACTTCCAGCACCCTCTCTGTCCAGCCAGTGCTTCGTGTCCCTGCCCAAGTAGCTGACACACACACACTTTGAGATTTGATTGATATACAAACACACACCTGGTAAAGACTGGCACAGGTTTACTAGCTATGCCCCCTTCTGCCCAGACTATAAGGTAGTGCCAGCTGCCACCAGCCAACCTTACTTATCAGCTACTATAAGGCCCTTACCAAAGGGTGTCCAATCCTACTGTGTAATGTTACTAATAATCCAAATCGTAAGTGTGACCAAGACTTTTAAGGCTATTTAGGAGTAGCCTGCACAGTGTCACCAAATATATATGTAAATACTCAAAGAGCTTAAATATATCTAAACAAACCAGCCACAATTAAAACATTTAAATATATTTAATAATAAATAATAAAAGAGCAAGACAATACTCAAACAAGCACAGTAACAACAGAGTTCAGAATCACAGGAAATATTAAAAAACAACATTGCAGGACAGTGCCAGATAAATACCAAAAACATCTAAAGTAGTCTTCACTATATTCCTGTCTATATCCAAAAGATACTCTGCCCTAAATAACTTACTTACAGAGGAAGATGCAGGCAGAAGTGCTGAGTGAATGTTTCTAGGTCTAAGACAAGATACAAAATGCCCTTTGTCTCTGAGAGAGTTATTAAATTAATATTACATATTACCGCTAGGTTAGCCTGGATTACATTACTTTTTGTCACCTGCCTTCAATTCCCAGGCTAAAAAGATTCTAACATCTCTGTGTTACAAATATTTATCTCTCAGACTGGCAGCTGCTAGAAAGTCACAGAGCAATAAAAACACTTTACATTTTAAACCTAGTAATTATTTATGTTTTAAGACAATAGAAAGAAACGTTGCTCTAGACATCCTGTCTACTTCAATGAAACTGAGAGATAAACACACAATCGTAAAACACTTTGGTTCCAACTTATTTTCTTAGAATTTTGCAAGTTAACTATGTATGTTCCACCTTCTACTATTAAAACATACATTTGTACAGGTATATAGTTTATATACATTTCTGTTCTTTCCAGGAGAATACACTGTGGTTACATTCTTGAAGCTCAGTACATAACATGCAGTTCTCTTACATTTGTAGGATAAACATATGAACCATATTACTATTCACAAATGACATATAATTATTTACAAAATTCCAGATAGCTGGACTGGCAGTATTTCCCTTGTGTCACAGTCACATTATATTTTAGTAAGTGTTAAGATGAGGTACAAGGAAGACTTACACTATCCTGTGGATAAAATAATACAAGAAAGATAACTTACATGTGTGTGTGTGTATATATATATATATATATATATATATATATATATATATATATATATATAATATATAAGAGAATTTTTGCCTTCTCAGGTAACACAGAGTTACAGTAGATACCTCGGGTGTCATAAATAAGCTGAGTTAGGACATGTTTGTGGCTAGCAATTTGTCTGTATTCTGTTAACTCAAACATGGAACAATAATATCCCTGTAAGATGGATTTGAGGTCTGAATGGACTTTTGATTTGATCTTAGTTTTAGTTTTATTAGGTGCTAAAATACTTTGCTCTATAAGGAGAGAATACTTTCACTAGAGATCCATATGAATCTCACGGCAATGAATAATATTACAATTCTGGTAATACTAACAACATATTTGAGTTACATAAAAGGAAATTATATGAAATCATAATGCATTAGGTAGCATGAGCACACTTCAAATAATTTTAATTAATGCCAACAGCCTAAATAGCTGTAATAAAACAACAGCATTAATGAAATACCTAAAGTTAAAAAGGATAACATCATCTTTTTA
Source organism: Protopterus annectens (assembly GCF_019279795.1). NCBI lineage: Eukaryota > Metazoa > Chordata > Ceratodontiformes > Protopteridae > Protopterus > Protopterus annectens. The sequence continues at coordinate 635,095,310 of NC_056734.1, read as the reverse complement.
CAAGACACTCATTTGAAAGAGAAAGATATCCAACTGTTAAATAACAGTGATTATGATATTATTCAGCATCTTTCTTGGAAGAAAAGGGAAAATGTACAGACATCTTTGGAGAATGTCTCAAAAGTTTTTCTAAGGCTATTAAAATTAGTGATGTGAAACAAATGTATTCAATTGTTAACATAGAAATTAATAAAAATCAAAGAATGCATACCCTGCCTAACCTTTACTGAGAATGAGTACAAAAATTACAAGAAAACATTAAGAAGTTTTCCAAAGGTATTAGAAAGGTAGTCTCATAACAGCTGGTGATTTTAATTGCATTACAAGTAAAGTAGAATCAAGTGCTACATCAAATCCGAGAAAAAGAGCTTCTGCCAAAATTGCTCAATAAATTGCCTGACAACAATAATATAATATATATACCATTTATAAAGCTGAAAACACACACACACACATGTACATATATATATATATATATATATATATATATATATATATATATATATATGTATATATATATGAGAGAAAGAGCATAGGGCATTATTTTCTAGAGAATGTTTTTTTTTTCAAACACTTTTATTGAATTATCACTTGTGACACAGGCAAATTTACATTCATATAAAAGTAATCAAACTATATTAACATAGCAAACATTATACTTCCACATATTTTGCTATATATCATATAACCTAAGCAACATTACATAACTTATTCAATTACTGCCTTATTTGTTTAAATAAGAAACATCTTTAGAAAACCATCATTTACTACATAGGCAATCATACATTTACATAAATGAAACAGACCACACTGACACAAGCCTAGTTGCAAGTATTTTACTTCACAAACCATACTGACACACTCCGAGTTGCAAATATTATACATCACTTATAATCTATCCAATCTTTTTCACTCAAACATTACATATCTTATTTAAGTCCTGCCATCTTTTAAACCTCATTCCTCCCCTGTATGTATTGTTCCTACAATTCCCATTTTTTTCTTATGTAGTTTGCTCCTACCCTTTTCTAAAGATCTCAATTCCAGTTATTTTATCTCCATTAATATATTCACTACTTCCAGTATAGTTGGTTTTGATTTTGATTTCCATTGTCTAGTAATTGCTTTTTTGGCAGCCACCATTATTAGACTGGGTCTATATTAAATCACCAAACTCTTAAAAAAGTGAACGGTGATTGATCAACCCTATGTAAGCGAAAACTTACAATGTCGAAGTATCAGAACAGCGATTTTTTTCCAAGGGAAAATAATCGTTGTTCCAACAAAAAAAATAAATAAATAAAAATTAATTTAAACATTACATTAAGTGGGGGGGCTTCACCCCCACACCCCCTACTTAAATATAACAACTCCAAGACCGCACTACAGTGCTGAAAATGGCAAAGTACTGAAGCGGCCAAGAAAATTCTTTCCCACGGAAAGAATTTGCTTAACAGCCACTTCAATATTTTCCATTTTCTGCCTTTTAAGTTCAACCAATATGCATTCAAAAGAATGCGTCTTCGTCTTCTAATATAGACCCTATTAGACACAGCAAAGCCTTACCATGTCTAGGCATTTCTGGTTCTGTATCATAGCTCAGAAAAATCATCTCCCTCATCAGACCAATCTGTCAACCCAGCATCTCTGACAGTACATCCCGCAGGGAATCCTTAAAGTCTGCCAACTCACCACACTCCCAGAAAACATGTTCCCAATTATCTCTTTCTTCACCTTCACACCTCCAACATTTGCTGTCTGCCTGAGGAAAAATACTCTGGAGTCTACTTGGGATATAAAAGTATATATGTAAACATTTCCATGCAAAAATCCTAAATCTTCTAGATTTTTTGCATATTTGGGAGACATACATATATCCTCCCATTGTTTCTTTGTGAATTGCTTTTCCAATCTCTCTTCCCAATCCTTCCTAACCTCCTCTGATTGATTCTTATAGTTATACAATATTTTATATGCTGTACTAATTATTTTTTTTTTAATGGCACCTTCTGTTCTTGATTCTATCAAAAACTCTACCAGTGCTGGTCTTTCATTTAGGACCCCCTCTCCCATTTTTTTCTATTTGCCTATACTCTGATATCAATCCCTGATAGTGAAGGCAATCTCTAGCTTGCAGTCCAACTAAATTCTTGACGTCTTCCCATTCTATCATTGTTCCCTCACTAGCTATTTGCTCCCAATACCATGATTCCTTTACCAGTTTTCTCCAATGAATTCTAGTCCCCTGTTGCATATAGTCTGCATCCCTAATTGTAGTCATCCCTATCAGCAGAATCTCCTTTCACCATCCCTATGTTGGTTTAGTTTTTAGAATACTTTCTGCTACCTTATGGGTATAATATTCTGTATGATTATTGTTATTCTCCTTAAAGGCCTGCATCCAAAATCCCAGTCTATCCTTGTTTCTTGAGCTTCCCCCATGTTTCATCATCACCCCTTTCCCCTTTGGCATACAGTTTTCTGCTTGTGCTATATATAGGAGTCGTAACTGTGCAGCTCTGAAATACCCTTTCAAACTGTATAATCCCAATCAACCCTGTTCTACTGAAAAAATCAGTTTATCTCACTTGACTCTTGATGTCTTCCCCTCCCAGATAAAGTCCTTCAACTCTTTATTAATTCCTATCCATAACTTTTCCTCTGGTTGATAAAAATATGCCTGACCTGCATATAAGACTAAAGGGACTAAAAACATTTTAACTGCTTGTATCTTACTATTCATATGCATATAACAGAGCTTCCGTTTTCTCAGTTTTTGCATTATATTTTTAGTCTCTTCTCACATATCCTTAACTGCCACACTAGAATCATTTTTAATCCATACTCCTAAATACTTAATTTTATCATGTCTCCATAAACATGGATATTCCTGAACCAGTTCATGTGTGGGTACATAATTTACTGCTATTGTCTTTGTTTTAGCTTCATTCATTTTGTATCCTGAAAAGATTTGAAACTGTCTCAAAATGTTCCACAACACTGTAATGTCTTTTTCTGGTTTTGTCAGGTATAAAATAATATCATCTGCAAATAAAGTCAGCTTTTCTTGACAACCGTACCAATTTATTATTGAACGTTGATCACTGGAAAGCCTTATAACTGCTTCATAGGTGCCAGTTTGGAAGTTTTCTTATATTTTGCTCCTGGAGAGAGAAGGAGCAGAGTGCATTGATTACTGACTGTTTCTGGTTATGCAATGAGTGTCTGTGCTTGACTTTCCTGACTGGTCTGTTGCTCTTCAAGGGACTCTACCAGGAAAAGGCTATGGCAAGCCTACAGGGATGAATCTCCTGTTCCCCATCCAATTGTCCAAGTTACTTTTAGTGAGGAACCTCTGTGGATGCTCCAACTAAGGGATATGTCACAGTGACAGCTCCTAATTTGTAATCTTCCACAAATTCAGTCAGTCAGGGGACACTGACATTAGCCTTGACTTCAGAGTAGTAAATGCTAAAATGGATCAGTCCCAGGACTTATTCCAGAAGGACTCTGCTTGTGACTGGCTTCTTTATAGAGGTGGACTCCCCAATTCTAACTTCCTGGGTCCTGTCTGTGAGCCAGCTGGATATCCACTGGGTGACATAAGGGTTTTTATCAAGCATCTTAAGTTTGTCAAAAATTCCTGAGTGGGGTATTGTGTCAAATGCCTTGGCCAGGTCAAGGTAGGCAGTGTGAACCATTTTCCCTCATTCATTGCTTTTGGGACCTTACACCAGGTTGAGTTGTTATGACCTGTCTTTGATGAAACCAAATTGGGTTGGGTCCATTGTCTGGAGGATCCTATGTCATTATTGATCATTTCTACTTGGGCATTGTTGAGAAACTTAAAAGGAGGAGGACAGCCAATGTCAATAGCCTCTGGCTGACTAACTTTGCCGATGACTGCAAATTATGAGCTGTCATTGAATTGCCCACTGACACAAATCTTCTCCAGGAAGAAATGACAGAGACAAACAACTGAAGTCAGAGACATATACTAAAACTAAATGCTAGAAAATGCATAATAGTATCCTTCAGGAAGTCATCCACCCTGGTAACTATCATATTGACAACACACCCCTAAGAGCTGGCCCAGTAGTCAGGGACTTGGGGACACATATACACATTAATTTAGCCTTTGACCATCACATGTCTACAGTAGTGAGGAAATCAATATATTTTGTGCAACATATAACAAAAGTATAGGATCTAGGTCCAAGGAAGTCATTGTTCCACTGTATTTGGCCTTCATCAGACCTGTCATTAAGTACAGTGCCCTTTTTGGTATGTACTTAACCAGGCATATCCAACAATTGGAATGTCCTCAGAGATTCCTCACTAAAAGAATACAGAGCATAAGTAACATGTCCTATGCAGACCACCTTAAGGCCCTATACTTGTATTCTGTCTCCTACAGGCTGTTGAGGAGAGATCTATGCCTGGCATACAAGGCATTGTCAGACCCCACTCTGATGGACCTCCTGCATATCTGCAGAACAAACAGCACCAGAATTAAACCTTGCCTGTGATATAAATAGGACCTGCTGGGGAGACAGGTATATAACCTAGAGACTACTCCTTCTCTGGAACAGGATCCCCATCCATGTAAAGCAGAGTTCCTCCCTAACCCAATTCAAGTGTAACTTGAACAATTGGATGGGAAACAGGAAATTCATTCCTGGTTTGGCACCTATGTGTCTAATGGATGCAGATAGTTCATCTTCCAGGCCCCTGCTTCTAAATGTTTCAGCGCACAAGTCCCTGCTTACATATATCAATGTCTCCAGAGCTTGTCAAATATTTAGGATGCATGTTTAGGCTTAAAAAGGCCCCTGTGGTCATTAGCCTAGAAAACACTTATGAACCTATGAACCTATAAATCAACTGCTCTGATTACAGAGAAAGTACAACTTAAGAAATTAGAGAGAATGTTAGTTTAATTTCCTTAGCATTCAGCAAAATCAAAAACAGCTTATATCAACCACATCAAATCTTAAGAAAATAGGAGTATAGGATTAACAGATTCATGTGTTAGCATAAGAGTTTAGTCTGTAACACAAGAGTTGGACTCTTTCTTTAACAGCAAGTAGAAAGTCATACATTATGAGATTATTAAAGCACAATATAATGAACTCAACTGCAAAAAGAGAGATAATAATAGCTTTTTCTGGCTTTTTAAATGTTTACTGATGGTGAAGTAATTTAAAAGAATTGAATCTTATTATACATACATATTACTGAAGACTTTTAGAAATTATATTTACAATTACACTCCACTTAAGAAAATGGACATTCTTGATTTTTCCAATTACATTTGCAAAACATTTTATATAAAGCCAAAACATTTTAGAGATGCTAAGACTGGAAAATAATAATGAGTTTTTATGGCATGACTGTCTAAGATAAAGGAGTTCTACTTCAACTAATAAGCTATTAAGTAAGAATTACTTAGATTCTTCATGCACATTACTTATTTATTGTATCAGATGTCAATTAATGACTTATCTTACTTTTTTAAACACTAAAGAAAGGAAAGTCATACAAGTGTTTTGTGAGTATATAATATTCATTTTTAAAGATGAAACTTCATAAAAAGCTTGTGAAAAATATGCAAACTGCTTTTGGATAATAATTTTTTTCCAAATAAAATACATTTCTTTGATGCCTGTGGTTTAGCTGAGTTAAAAAGACAAGGAAAACAAGGTACTCCATTTAAAACTGATAAATTAAATTTCCTCTACATATATTAGAAATCCTTTAAATAAAAATGTATTCACAGATTATTTATTAGCTATAGAAGATTTTCAAATGTACCAAATTAAATTATTTGGTATGGTGGAGATGCAAAAATGTTACCAAAGCTGATTAGCTGCATATTTTTGTAGATTATGACTACCTTTTTAAGCCTAGCCATGCATTTCAAATCTCTGACAAGTTCTGACACCCTTGATAAGTGTAAGGATGGGTCCTGGGAGATGAACCATTTACAGGTTACCTGTTTGCATCAGAGACACAGGTGCCAAACCAGGGATGAATTTCCAGTTCAAATATTGGAAGGAAATTATTTTTTAAAAGGTCTCTGAACAGATAATTGTGTACTAGCAAGATCAGCAATCTTAATAAATATACCTTTTCCAAAGGAAGTCAGCAATAAACAATACACATTTTATAGAGTTTGTTAGCAATTGCCAGAAAGGTTATAATAAGAAAATATACATTTTCCTTGTTTGATATTTATGAAACTTCTTAATTTCAGTTCCTGCCTGTGGGTGAATAATATTGTCTGTGACTGTTTTAGTTCCCTTCTTTGTCAACATTGCATATATGTTAAGAGTTGGTAAACAAAATTCTTTAAACAAAGTTCATTGTTGTCACAAAGTTAGTGAGCAGATACAGTATCCCTCTGAAGAACTAATGGCTTTAAAAGGTGTTAGAGACTTTGCTTTGCCACACTTGTTTAAGGTTTGACTGAGTAAAAATGTAAAAGCATTTAAATCTATTTTAGCTTCTGCTGCTGTTCTGTGATGCCTGAAGCTGCCTATTGTTATGCTATAGGCCTTATCAGCAGAGGTGCATAATAAAAACTTGGTGTGTCTAATATCAGAAAGGCACTTAACGCTCCTGTCTTTTTTCTGATTTCAGATCACAGTCATGTCAATCTTCATCCTACAAAATAAAATACATTTTTAGAAATCAGTGATATTTTTATCTTGTGTCAGTTACAGCAGGGTTATAGCTAAGATCTTGTATGGAGTAAGGCTTGATAGGGTTGATTTTACTTATCTTTTGAATTAGGTTTATAATGCTAACTTTTAGGGTGCAGAGCAGTTTTACAGTTAGTTTTATGGTTAGGTTTAGATTTAGAATTTGGTTGGTTTATTTTTACTGTTAGCTTTAGGATGAGGCTATGGTGTATATGGGGGTTGTTTCCTGTATGATGTTATTCATGGTTTATTTTATGGAAGAACTAATGTGAGAAGCTATATATAATGTGTATTTCAAAATAACTGAAGTAATATAGCAATAACCCACGCCTGGGTGTGGGTAATGCTGGATTTACCCACGGTTGCCGTGGTTTGGTCCCGATTGCAAAGCCCGAGGGACCAAACAAAGCCAACCGTGGGTAAATACAGCATTACCCACACCCAGAAGTGGGTTATTGCTATTATACCATGACATTATTTAAGAAAAGAAACTATTACTTTTCTTAAATAATGGCATAGTATAATGCCTGTTTGCTGCCCTTCCGCAGATGTCTGGCATCCACGGCAGTTCTGATGTACTGCGCGCCTGCACAGTACATCAGAGCTGTGGGCAAAAGCAATGGAGAAAGCAAGATCTCCGTTGCTTTTTTTTTAGTGTTTCGCTATGTTAAATGGGTTTAACATAGCGAGACAGCTTTAAAATAAGCAACGGAGATGTCCGTTGCTTATTTTAAAACGGTCTCGCTATATTAAACTCATTTAACATAGCAAAACACTAAAAAAGCAACGGAGATCTTGCTTTCTCCGTTGCTTTTTTTTAAAACCTGTCTCGCTATGTTAAATGAGTTTAGCATAGCGAGACAGCTTTAAAATAAGCAACAGAGATTTCTGTTGCTTATTTTAAAGCTGCCTCGCTATGTTAAACCCATTTAACATAGCGAGACAGTGTTTTAAAAATAGAGTTATACTAATGAAAAAAAGTCCGGGCGACCGGACCTTTTTCTATTAGTATAACTCGGTTTACAACGGGCACGCTGGCCAATCAGCGTGCACGTTTTGGAATAATAATGGGGGGGTCATGGTATAATAACAGATTTTGCTTGCATTGTTTTCAAGCTGTTGGAATTTCAAACATGTGGACAGAAGTTATTTTATTCAGAATGGTTTCCTTTGAGTCTCTGACACGGAGACAATAATATTAGTGCCAGAAGTTACTAATGACTATATAAGGCATGTTAAAATATTTATATATTGCACACATTGACAAATTTTGCTGTGATTTTAAACTGGTGACTCAAAATGGTCTTTGAAAAATGTTAAGATGTGATTGGTTTTCAAAAAACAGTTATATTAATGTTTGGCTGAAGTAGCAAAATAAACTTCAGGAAGGCTAGGTCTTGCATTCCTGAACACTGTTTTCATATTGTAGCACGTATGCTTATATTTTCAAATGCTATTTCAATGATTTAAAGAATTATTTTCATATCTGTTTGGATATTGATATATGCAGTGGTATAAAATACAAGTTACGTGTAGGGTTATGCTTGATATGAGGTTGTAGTTTTCCTTCTCATGATAATTTCCTAAAAGATTTTCATGTTGCTGCCAAAACTAATTTTGTGTCACTGCAGTGCTACAGTGTTTTAAAATGCATAATAACAATGGTGCATATGTAAAGAATATAAAAAAAAAAAACAGTGACTGTTACCTTCCTGAGGACAGAAATTGCTGCAAACCACAAATTAGAAAAGGTCAACCATAAGTTATGTGTGATGAGCAGCAAAATACCTTTCTTGTTATGATATATATTTGCAGACTCTTGCTATAGTACTCCAACAAAAAGAGTAGTAAATTTACAAATTTCTTATAGAATATAATTTGCTAAACAATGCAGAGTTACACTGCACATGGAATTATAAAATGTTCATTAAGACTCCATAAAACAGTATCAAAACAAACATGACAATGTATTACAATATAAAGAAGAAGAACATTATGTTATGGTTGGAAAGCCCTTCTTTTGAGAGAAACATTAATTTATCCTGTCTACAAGGCCTAGATAGTGCAGTATTAAAACTTATACATAAAGAAGTGTGAACATCCTGTCCTATTGATGCATGAATGATTTGCCCTTGCAGACTTTTTGTTGTACAATGTACATGAATTAAATTAACTAAAGGAAAGGAAGAACATTAAAAGCTTTCTCCAGTCACATATGAACATTATGTTGATACAACAAATGCATCTGTATGAGTGTGATGCAACTACTGGATATATTAGTTGTTTCATTCAGCCTTTAATGGCATGTTTGGTATGGCACACAGCTAGACAATGTGTAGTTATGTCAAACAAGTAAAGCTCTTCATAAAGTGAGTGGCTAAGAAAGGGGCAGAAAGAGAATTGCAGCCATAATGGACTAAGAGCAGCAATGTATTTCAATAATTAGTACAGGAAATCACGGTTTAGTTAGATATAACTACAGTGCTGTAGCCAAGAATTTCTGGGCCTAAGACAATCTCTGACAGCAAGGTCCCTTCCCCTAAAAAACACAAAATTAATAATAATACAATCAAGAATATTCTGATTACCAGAGACAACAGACACATCTACTGATGCTTCCTGACTTTCTAGCCATCTTAAGGACTACTGTACATCTTTGATTTCATAAAGAATTGTAGTAGTTAACATCTCAAACCTGCTTATGTCATAAAGATAAGGCTAACATTCTGCCAAGACTCTGTAAGCCATTATGTCCTTTAAAATATCAGCGATTTTTATTCTCTTTATCAAGTTTCAATAAAAGTACTGTGTATGTATATATATATATATATATATATATATATATATATATATATATATATATATATATATATCTTGTGTTAACATACTGTCTGACCTTCTGCTTGTTTCTCATCTCTGTTTTCTCATCTCATCTCATGCTGACCCTAGTTTTCTAGTGCATTTGATTTTTCTAGTGATCTACTCTTTTTGTGTCCCATTTCTATAAATGCTGAATTCTATAAATGCTGAATTACCTCATTTTGTTCCATAATCTATACATCGGATTTTGTAGTACTTCCTTTTTCTGAATGATGAAATTACTTCATTTTAAATGGTAATCTCTGTATTTGATTTCTCTGTCTTGGACTCATTCAAATAAGTGAGTGAGGAATCAGCATAGAACAGAAAATGGTTTGTTTCTTCATTACAATAATTTTGACCAGGTAATGCTTCCTCTCTCTTCTAACATAAAATAAAGGTTTCTTTTAAATCAGTAAAACAGTAGTAACAGCAATTGCAATAGTAATAGCAGTAGGATGAATAGGGGTCTAAAGGTTTTCATGCTAACCCTTCAAGAAGATATTAAGTTTAAACATTTTCTAATTTTTTATTTCAACGTTTAACAGAGGCTGCCTTAAGATATTCTGGTATATCATTCAAATATCATCGGTAATAGCAGTGTGACTTCTATACTCCGAAGCCAGTTGTGGGATCAAGGTATTTCCCCTAATCTCACAAGTCATTTAATTTCAATAAACCAGATTGTATTGCAAATATGAGACATTAAACCAATATCACTAAAGTAAAATATTTAAATGTCATTATGTTTGCTGAAAGTACTAAATACTTCCTTAGAGCAATTATGGTGATGATCATTTACTAAGGTTCAAAGCTCATCCCAGGAATAACTATGTATCTAGCCTCAGATATAGCAGATGTTTCCATATGGAAAAGATACGCACTGGTTGGGGCTTCTTTTGTTATTCTCCTCTGTTCACTCTTCATCTTTGTGGATAAACCATTTCTCTTTTGAACAGGCTCCTACTTAATAGAACTTGTAGCACCACTGATATCAAGAGATGGCCATTTCTTCTTATCTTATAAGTGATACAGTAATGGATTGTAATCAGATCTGTCCTTCATTCCTACTGCATTCAGCTGCATGTACAGTGATACTCAATAGTCCATTCAACTGAATAAAAGCTACTAAAGGACTTTAAATGCAATCTGTTATCAACGCTACCCAAGTAAAGAAAAAATGAAATTGGGTGGATATGTTTATAATAATAAACCTTTGCTTTTCAATGAGCAATTCATTTCTGCATTATTTTCAGCTTCTTGCTTACAGGTTATATAATACTTGGCTATAGATTTCAAGGTAGTTAGGGGTATTGGCCTTATCTGTAAAATTAAGTAGAGATGAACAAAACAGTCAAATGTTGGTCATATCGATCATTGCTGCAGTAACCTTAGCTATATGGAGTTATATCCTGCCAAAAATAGAACAGCCAGACAGCTTACAAAACTTCAAGGCATCTTCCACATGCCCAAACTGTCAGTCAGCTGGAGCTGTGCTGACTAAAAGACAATTTTTGGACAAAACCTTCAGAGATTTATTGCTGCTGAAGAGTGTGCTATTCTGAGGATTTCGAGAATTGACAGTTGGCTTGTGCTTTCCTTTGCTGAGCAGATTAAGCTCCCTTTGGGGGAAAACTTCCACTGTCTTAGCTTTGTTGATATTTTATTACTTTCCTTTTCAGGAAAGTAATTTTAAAGCTAGGGGTGTTGTGTTTTAGTGAACTGTGTCAGTGTAACATACTTTTTCTGTCAAAAAAGAAATTTTCTGGACTGATTACATTTAACTGTGATTGCTGCTTGTCTTCCCCAAGAAAGAGGCACTGTTTTAAGCTTGACCATGGAACAGACTATCGGTCCAACAGTCAGTCCTTCTTCCATCCACACAATGAAAAAATAACACTACAGCAGGCTAGCAATCTGTCTTAACCACAGGTGAGTGGCTCTGCTGTGACCATTTGCTGTACCTCAGACCACTCATCTTTTACCCAGATCCCTCTGGTGTAACATCTACAGCCACTATGGACAGGGGTTAGCCATGTCCTCTGTGGCTGTTGGGATCTCCTCAGTGGGCAAGGGAGCTCCACTCTTGTCAGTCCTGGGAGAGGGAACAATCAATGTTTCCCTGTTGTGTCAGAATGCTGTGCCCATCACTGGGAAAGCTGTTGCTGCCATTTGTAACATGATTTGCTCCATTTTAACTGTCAAAAATAAGCAGAAAATCAAGCATGTATCAACTATTTTTCACTTTTCTTTGGATAAAAGCAGTTTACTGGGTCTGGCTCAGGGGTTAATTCATGCTATTGAACCTTCTTGTAGTTTCTGGTAAAAGAATGAGGGATGCCTCTTTTCCTGAAGAGTTTCAAGATTCTGAATTTGAACAGAAAGATGCAGAGATGAACACACTTTTTTCCTCAGATTTCTGTTTCAGATTCAGAGGACAGCTCAGTTTCTGAATCTACCTGTGGGGGGTTCTCTTTCTCTAAGAATATTGTTAGAGTGTGTCAGTGTTTTCAGGGGGAGAACACTGAGGTTTCTCAGTCCTTCAGAAAATAATATGAATTGTTAAAGAATGATATTTCAGCACCTACACTCATTCCTCCTGTTCTGTCTGCTTTAGAGTATCTGTGTGTTACTCCCTGTAATTGTCCTGATAGTCAGCCAGCTGCCCCTTAAAAGGCAGATAGGCTGTATAAAGTTTCTCAGTCTTTTAAAATTTTAAATGCTATTCCCAAACCTGATCCAGCAGCTATAGTTTTAGTTGATTCCATTGCTGTTAAGCACTTAGTTAATTCCGGTCCTACTCTTTCTGATAAGGATGGTAAAATTATTGACAGGTATAGGAAAAAAGTATGTACTTCTCTAACTTTGATTTACAAAGTTTTGAATTGTCAGACTCTTGCTAAAGTTTATTCTGACAAATTGTGAAAGTATGAAGAATGTTTTATCTGCAATTTCCTCTTGTTGTTGGGAACATTTGATTTAAATAATTTAGTTTTTTTCTGCTGCACACAGCACTACTTGTTGTTTACAGTGTGCATGTGTAACTGTTGATACTTCTTCCAGGGCTATGGCCACTGGTACTGTTTTGAGGAAGTTTGCATGGCTGCATTCTCAGAACCTAGCAGATGATGTTAAAAATAAGATTTTGAATTCTCCCTCAGACAGATGTTTTAATTTCTGGCCTCTCTGCTGCAGATGTGATCAAAAAGTGTGATGAAAGGGGCAAGCTGATTCCAGGGAATCTCAAACATTTTTCAGCCCTCCTTTATTTTCCAAGGGATTTTCTATCTCCATTCAGTTTTGGCAAAAAAAAAAAAAAAAAAAAAAAAAGAATAAACAGTCTCAAGAAAATACAGGTAAACAGATGTTTAAGATGAAATGTCAAGAGGACACCAAACAGAAGTCTCAAACCTCTCAAAACCAAAGACAGTCCAACAAGTCTGAGTGACTATTTAAGAGAAAGAGACCTTGTGACCCCCCACCAGCACCCTGGCTCCTTTTTTTCTTCCAAAAAGTCTGAATCTCCTTATTCGTCTTTGGAAACAAATTGTTTCAGATAAATGAGTTCTGAAAATCAATCATCAGTGTTACAGATGGCAGTGAAAGGAAATTTTTCCTTTTCAGGGGGCCATTCCTCATCTTCCAGATCTGACTTTTTTGTTTCCAATGGTTCTTCATCACATGCAGTCCCGGTGAGTCAGAGCCAGTTGCTCCTTTCCAGGTGGGGAACATTTTTTAAACAAGGATGTTCCTAGTGCCAAAGAAAAAAAAGCTTACAGACCAGTTCCGGATCTTTCTTTCCTAAACCTGTTTGTGATAGTGCTCAAATTCAAAATGATGTCACTTCACATGTTAACTCTTTTTCCTCTTTCAAGTTTCCTGGCAACACCAGACTTAAAAATGCTTATCATCACATACCTATACATCTAGACTTCAGGCATTTCTTAAGATTTTGTGTGTCTAGATCACACTGTCAGTTCTCTGACTTACCCTTTAGATTATCCACTGCACCAAGAGTGTTCACAAAGTGTCTAACTCCAGTTATAGCTCATTAAAGGCTACAGGGTATCCACATTTCTTTCCATATTTAGATTACTTGCTTATCTTCGCAGAGTCTTTTACAAAGTGTTAGGAATTTCTGTCTTGGGTGAAAGATATATTACACAAACTGGGATTCCAAGAGAACATTCAAAAGTCTTTCTTAAACCCTTCACTTAGGATTCTGTTCCTGGGATGTGAACTAGACTCTTTAGTTCAAAGAGATTTTCTTCCACAGGAAAAATAGATGTATTTATCTAGATCTGTTTATAAGGTTTTCCACTCAGACTTCAGTCACTGTGAGGGAATGCCTAAACATTTGGGGTCTCATGGCATCTATGATTCTCATGATAGCCCTGGCAAGACTCTACATTAGAAAGATTCAGTGGTATATGAAATATCTTTGTTCGCAGACCCAGCACCATCTATCTTTTCAAGTCCCAGTGCTGGAGTTTGTCAGAAGAGAAATCTTTTGGTGGAGAAACAGATATCCTTAAATCCAGGTCTCCTCTTCTCCCTCCCTGGTCCAAAGCAGTCAGCTACCACAGATTATTCAGATTGTGGTTGGGAAGCAGTTTCAAGATGGATGAAAGTGCAGGGGTCTGACACCAAGGACAGACGGAAGCATCTAAACATAACCCTGAACAAGACACTCACCTATCTGACCCATATTTGATCTCCAGGACCCCTTCAATTGGTTACAAAGAATACCCCAGTAATGTGATACATCAACAAGGAAGGGGTAACCAGGTCATTCCTCCTTTCAGATTAACCATGTTAGCTTGGGATATATTTTCACAGCAGTCTTACTCTACAGTCACCCTACATTCCATCAGAGCCAAATTGTGTGGCAGTCAAGCTGTGCAGGACCAGGGCAGACCATCACAAATGGAAGCCAGATCAGAAGATCTTCCAAGATTTGATCCATCTGTGGGGAGTTTCTCAAGCAGACCTCTTTGCCCCCTCTCTGAACAATCAACCAGCAAGATTCTGCTACAGCACTCCATGCAAGAAGGCCTGGAATAGAGACACCTTTTCTTTTCCTTGGATAAGGTTGTTTCTGTATGTTTTTCTACCCTTCCCACTAATATCCAAGTACTTCTGAAGTAGTAGGAATCCCTCAAGATGATTATGGTGTCTGCCTTCTGGCCCAGAGAACCATGGCTTTCTTTTTTTTAGAAATGGCCAGGTGCAATTACCACAAGATTCCTCATAGACTGGATTTACTCACACAAGAACAAGGGTGTTTGGTACCCTCCAATATCAATCAACTTCAATTGACTGCCTGGAAGATAGCATCTTAATTGCTTTTAGGCACCTGTTTACTGAGGACGTGTAGCAGCTACTAATGGAGGTAAGAAAGCCTCATATTAGTAAATCATCTGCTAGCAAATATAAAACATTTTCTAGTTGGTGCCAACAACACAGCCAGTACCCCTTTAGGGCTAGTTGTTCTCTGGATCTACAATATTTTTGTGAATTCCTATCCTATGGCCTTTTTTAATCCTCTATCAAGATTCATTTATCATCAGTTTCAGCAAATATGTCCATGGTTCCTCCTCTTTCAGTGAAGCCTCATGTTAAAATGTTCTTGAAAGGGATTTTGCATAAGATGTCTCTAAGAAAAGTAGTGTCTCCTGCTTTAGATCTTAATTTTGTGTTACACAAGCTAATACTTGCTCCATTTGAAACACCTAATCTGGCTGATTTAAGGTCCTTAAGATGGAAAACAGTTTTACTGATTGCTCTGACCTCTGCAAGAAATGTATCTGAGCTGCAAGCTGTTGTGGTGAGTCAGCTCTATCCCATTTTCCATAGAAAGAGTTTCTTTAAGAACTAATCCTTCTTTTTGCCTAAAGTGGTATGTAAGTTTATTTTAAGACAGACTATCCATCATCTAATTTTCTTTCTGGAACCAACAAATGAGGTAGGAAAGATAATCCATACCTTCAACATTCAAAGACAACTCAGGTGCAGTCTTGACAGAAATTAATCTTTTAGATTTTTAGATCAGTTGTTAATTTCTTGTGAAAGTAAGAAGATGAGACAACCTGTGTCAAAACAGACTATTTACAAATGGTAAGGCTGTTTCCTTTTGTTGTACTCACCATAACAAAATTATTTAAGGCAGTGTCAAGGCCTACTCTTCCAGGGCCTTGGCTTCATCTATGGCTTTTTGGAAAGGGTTTGATTCTAGAAGTATACTAAAGGTGCTACTTGGTCCTCTGTACATACATTTACAAGGGTGAAGAATGTTTTATCTGCAATTTCCTCTTGTTGTTGGGAACATTTGATTTAAATAATTTAGTTTTTTTCTGCTGCACACAGCACTACTTGTTGTTTACAGTGTGCATGTGTAACTGTTGATACTTCTTCCAGGGCTATGGCCACTGGTACTGTTTTGAGGAAGTTTGCATGGCTGCATTCTCAGAACCTAGCAGATGATGTTAAAAATAAGATTTTGAATTCTCCCTCAGACAGATGTTTTAATTTCTGACCCCTCTGCTGCAGATGTGATCAAAAAGTGTGATGAAAGGGGCAAGCTGATTCCAGGGAATCTCAAACATTTTTCAGCCCTCCTTTATTTTCCAAGGGATTTTCTATCTCCATTCAGTTTTGGCAAAAAAAAAAAAAAAAAAAAAAAAAAGAATAAACAGTCTCAAGAAAATACAGGTAAACAGATGTTTAAGATGAAATGTCAAGAGGACACCAAACAGAAGTCTCAAACCTCTCAAAACCAAAGACAGTCCAACAAGTCTGAGTGACTATTTAAGAGAAAGAGACCTTGTGACCCCCACCAGCACCCTGGCTCCTTTTTTCTTCCAAAAAGTCTGAATCTCCTTATTCGTCTTTGGAAACAAATTGTTTCAGATAAATGAGTTCTGAAAATCAATCATCAGTGTTACAGATGGCAGTGAAAGGAAATTTCTCCTTTTCAGGGGGCCATTCCTCATCTTCCAGATCTGACTATTTTGTTTCCAATGGTTCTTCATCACATGCAGTCCCGGTGAGTCAGAGCCAGTTGCTCCTTTCCAGGTGGGGAACATTTTTTAAACAAGGATGTTCCTAGTGCCAAAGAAAAAAAAGCTTACAGACCAGTTCCGGATCTTTCTTTCCTAAACCTGTTTGTGATAGTGCTCAAATTCAAAATGATGTCACCACATGTTAACTCTTTTTCCTCTTTCAAGTTTCCTGGCAACACCAGACTTAAAAATGCTTATCATCACATACCTATACATCTAGACTTCAGGCATTTCTTAAGATTTTGTGTGTCTAGATCACACTGTCAGTTCTCTGACTTACCCTTTAGATTATCCACTGCACCAAGAGTGCTCACAAAGTGTCTAACTCCAGTTATAGCTCATTAAAGGCTACAGGGTATCCACATTTCTTTCCATATTTAGATTATTTGCTTATCTTCGCAGAGTCTTTTACAAAGTGTTAGGAATTTCTGTCTTGGGTGAAAGATATATTACACAAACTGGGATTCCAAGAGAACAGTCAAAAGTCTTTCTTAAACCCTTCACTTAGGATTCTGTTCCTGGGATGTGAACTAGACTCTAGTTCAAAGAGATTTTCTTCCACAGGAAAAATAGATATATTTATCTAGATCTGTTTATAAGGTTTTCCACTCAGACTTCAGTCACTGTGAGGGAATGCCTAAACATTTGGGGTCTCATGGCATCTATGATTCTCATGATAGCCCTGGCAAGACTCTACATTAGAAAGATTCAGTGGTATATGAAATATCTTTGTTCGCAGACCCAGCACCATCTATCTTTTCAAGTCCCAGTGCTGGAGTTTGTCAGAAGAGAAATCTTTTGGTGGAGAAACAAATATCCTTAAATCCAGGTCTCCTCTTCTCCCTCCCTGGTCCAAAGCAGTCAGCTACCACAGATTATTCAGATTGTGGTTGGGAAGCAGTTTCAAGATGGATGAAAGTGCAGGGGTCTGACACCAAGGACAGACGGAAGCATCTAAACATAACCCTGAACAAGACACTCACCTATCTGACCCATATTTGATCTCCAGGACCCCTTCAATTGGTTACAAAGAATACCCCAGTAATGTGATACATCAACAAGGAAGGGGTAACCAGGTCATTCCTCCTTTCAGATTAACCATGTTAGCTTGAGATATATTTTCACAGCAGTCTTACTCTACAGTCACCCTACATTCCATCAGAGCCAAATTGTGTGGCAGTCAAACTGTGCAGGACCAGGACAGACCATCACAAATGGAAGCCAGATCAGGAGATCTTCCAAGATTTGATCCATCTGTGGGGAGTTTCTCAAGCAGACCTCTTTGCCCCCTCTCTGAACAATCAACCAGCAAGATTCTGCTACAGCACTCCATGCAAGAAGGCCTGGAATAGAGACACCTTTTCTTTTCCTTGGATAAGGTTGTTTCTGTATGTTTTTCTACCCTTCCCACTAATATCCAAGTACTTCTGAAGTAGTAGGAATCCCTCAAGATGATTATGGTGTCTGCCTTCTGGCCCAGAGAACCATGGCTTTCTTTTTTTTTAGAAATGGCCAGGTGCAATTACCACAAGAGTCCTCATAGACTGGATTTACTCACACAAGAACAAGGGTGTTTGGTACTCTCCAATATCAATCAACTTCAATTGACTGCCTGGAAGATAGCATCTTAATTGCTTTTAGGCACCTGTTTACTGAGGACGTGCAGCAGCTACTAATGGAGGTAAGAAAGCCTCCTATTAGTAAATCATCTGCTAGCAAATATAAAACATTTTCTAGTTGGTGCCAACAACACAGCCAGTACCCCTTTAGGGCTAGTTGTTCTCTGGATCTACAATATTTTTGTGAATTCCTATCCTATGGCCTTTTTTAATCCTCTATCAAGATTCATTTATCATCAGTTTCAGCAAATATGTCCATGGTTCCTCCTCTTTCAGTGAAGCCTCATGTTAAAATGTTCTTGAAAGGGATTTTGCATAAGATGTCTCTAAGAAAAGTAGTGTCTCCTGCTTTAGATCTTAATTTTGTGTTACACAAGCTAATACTTGCTCCATTTGAAACACCTAATCTGGCTGATTTAAGGTCCTTAAGATGGAAAACAGTTTTACTGATTGCTCTGACCTCTGCAAGAAATGTATCTGAGCTGCAAGCTGTTGTGGTGAGTCAGCTCTATCCCATTTTCCATAGAAAGAGTTTCTTTAAGAACTAATCCTTCTTTTTGCCTAAAGTGGTATGTAAGTTTATTTTAAGCCAGACTATCCATCATCTAATTTTCTTTCTGGAACCAACAAATGAGGTAGTAAAGATAATCCATACCTTCAACATTCAAAGACAACTCCGGTGCAGTCTTGACAGAAATTAATCTTTTAGATTTTTAGATCAGTTGTTAATTTCTTGTGAAAGTAAGAAGATGAGACAACCTGTGTCAAAACAGACTATTTACAAATGGTAAGGCTGTTTCCTTTTGTTGTACTCACCATAACAAAATTATTTAAGGCAGTGTCAAGGCCTACTCTTCCAGGGCCTTGGCTTCATCTATGGCTTTTTGGAAAGGGTTTGATTCTAGAAGTATACTAAAAGGTGCTACTTGGTCCTCTGTACATACATTTACAAGGCTCTGAGAGCTTGACCCCTTCTCTAGGTCCAGACCAAGTTTTGCTAGGACCATTGTCCAAAGGCTACTGGACTCTTTTCCTAGGAGCATTGCCCAGAGGCTGCTCGACTCGTTTCCTTCCCCTCTCAAATGTAGCCAGCTAAGGTAATCTATTCATATAGCTAAGGCCACTGTAGCAGTGATTAATATGATAAACATAGTACAGTTGTGTAAGTTAAACTCACCATAACAGTGAATGCTCAGATGATCACTGCTGCAGTAGCTGCTCCCTCCCTCCACCCCCCTCCCTTCATTTACTTTTTGTTTTTCCTAGCAATGGCCTTCCATGGCTCAGTCTACCTCTCCCTACTTGCAGGAAAGCTCTGAAGGGCTCTGTGCCCAAACTTGTCTTTTAGTCAGCTCAGCTTGTGCTACCTTACAGTTTGGGCATGTGGAATGTGCCCAGAAGCTTTGGAAGCTGGGAGGCTGTTATATATCCTTAAAAAGATATAACTCCATATAGCTAAGGCTACTACAGCAGTGATCATTCGAACATCTGCTGTTATGGTAAATTTAAGTTACACAACTATACTTTCTTCTGAATCACAAAAGCTCATAGTAAGTTGCTGGGCATATTCCTTAGTCATGTAGTAATTATTCTTAACTATGCAAATACACTTCCATCTTCCGGATGGCAAATCAAAAACAACCATTAAGTTTCAGACATTGAATATGTCTTAACATATTGATCTCATTTTAAGTCATCCATCAAGGAAACTAACTCCTTAATTGCTATAAGACCCATCACGACCTAGTAGAGTTCATCTAAAATCTGTTTTTGCAGGGAGGCAGGCCCTCACACATGCCTCACATAAACTGGACACTTGATAAGAGGAAATTGACTAACTGCCTCTTAAAAACTTGTCCCATAATTATATAGATGTTCTACCTTGTACATCTCCAACATTTTCTGATATAGTCTCTAAATAGCATCAGCACCCTAACACCTTGCTGCAGTTGTCTCAACCAAAAGACACTGCTGAAAGTATAGAATGACCTGCTGTCTTGGATTAAGTAAGTTCTTGCCATATGAAAATCCAGAGAATCTGGATAGTCCTTCACCTAACCCAGATTACAGACATGGTAGCCATGAAGAAAAAAAATGGCCTTGCCCTGAATGTACACACACACATACACATACGTATGTGTATATATAAAAGTGGAAGCAACATATGCTAAATGGTAGGAGTTCAGATGAAAGATAATGACCAGATGTTCAATTCTGAATGAAAAGTGCAAGCTTTCTGAGCTCCAGTTTAAAAGAAAACTCCACAGCAATTAAGATGTCTTTTTCAGATCTTTATTGAAGGTAATCATGATGTGTGCTTTTATCAAATACAGGACTTCCTCAGATGAAGCAGTAGTGGCAGAGTTTTTTTAAATGCAGTAGTGTGGGGTTGTGGGCTAGCCGATTGACTTGACTGGACTCAAAGTTAGGGGATGTGTTTTAAATTCCTGGTATTCTGACAACAAAATCCTCATAAAAACAGGCACAATCCTCATGGCACAAATATTATTGGAAAAAATTTATATGAGATGTCCTGTTCTGTATAAATGGGTGCAAAACAATCCCTATTGTCCCAGAAAAGACTTAGCTCCTTGATTAATATAGAATAGTGGGTGTATGTTGTACCTTTAAGAAGCATTTCAAGGTCGGCACATGCATATAAATAGCCAGCACGTGCTAGCTTCAGTGCCATTTTGTGAACACAACCAGAGAGTGAGCATGTATAAGTGTAATAGCTAGTTTGTTTATAAGTTTATCGATGTTAAAGTTATTAAGCCTCAATCCTGATGTGTTTGTACATAATAAAGCTGCTTGAACAGAACCCACAAAGACTCGTCTATTTTATCCTGAATAGACGAGCGACATGGTGTCAGAACTGGGATTCCAGAGACTGCTTTTCAGAGCTTTGAGGTGTAGAGTTAACAGGGAAGGTAAACTAAGAGAAATGAGCACAGAAAAAGGGCCAGAAATTAATCAAAGTTAATGAAAACTTGCATGAACAATTTATTTTATAAAAAAGGTAAAACGGAGCATTGCAAGGCCACAAACCGCATTATTAAGCAAGCAAGAGGCATAAAAGGTTTATTAATTGAAATAATGTTTAAAATTAAGATATTTGATAAAACAATTATCAGAAGAGCATATAAGAGGTTTGGAATTACCTTGAAATTGCAAAATGAGCATGTTTCATAGGGTCATAGGTTCATAGGTAGGTATAAGGCTATTGGCCAAGGGCCTAAGTAAGCCTAGCCAACAAGGTTCCCTGGCTTACACCACCCAAGAAAGTTAATTTCCTGTGCCCCTGTCGAGCAGAGCTGCAGAAGTGATCCCAGGGGTGTATTTCCTATTTCCCATCCACTCATCAAGATTTTACCAGAAGAGTGCTGATGAGGAACTTTGCTTGACATAGATGGGTAGCTTGTTCCAAAATATAGGACGTCTATGGGAATTTATCCCTCCAGCATGTCCTGTTTATTGTGGTGGCAAGCTTTAAGTCCCTATAGCATGTAGTTCAGAGGAATTGGGATTTCTTTAGGTGTAGCATGTCCAACAGCTCTGGGTTTAACAAAGCTTTATATGTTAGGCAGAGATCTCCTCAGAGTAGGTGATATGCTACAGAGTAAAGCTGGAGTTTTTTGAGACGGTCAGTGTAGGGCATCTGTTTGAGGTCAGTAATCCTCTTTGTGAGGTACTTCTGTGGCCTTTCCAGCTACTGCAGATGTCTTGTGAGGTACATTCCAAAAGGGGCATTGTACTCTATAATGGGTCTAATGAGTGCCGAGTAGAGGGGAACAATTACCTCTTTTTTCCTGGATGAGAACCCTTTTGTGATGAGGTGTGCCACACAGAAAGATTTCCTGACTACTGTGGTGATGTGATTATCAAAGGAGAGATGACTGTCCACCTGGGTCCCAAGGTATCTTGTCACACATTTGGCGTTACTTAGACTGCCATTTATGTGGTAGTTCATGGGTACAGAGTTTTTACCAAAGGAGATGACAATGCACTTTTTGGCATTGAGCTTGAGGCCATGCCTCTGACACCAGGCATCTGTCTCAGTGAGGCCCTTCTGTAGGATGTCCACACCATTTGGAAACTCGACTATGGCTCCTAGTTTGCAGTCATCTGTGAACTTCATTAGCCAGAGGCCTTCTGTGTTAGTCTGTACTTCAGAGAAGTAGATATCAAACAGGAGAGGTCCCAGGACTGAACCCTGTGGTACTCCACTTGTCACTGGTTTGAAGTCAGATTTAGAGTCTGCAACTTTTACAGTGTGGGTTGTGTCAGTGAGCCAGTTGGCAACCCATCTTGTAATGTAGGGATTTATACATAGTTTATTGAGTTTAGCTATAATTCCAGAATGGGGGATGGTGTTGAAAGCCTTGGTGAGGTCAAGATAGGCTGTGTGAACCACCTTACCCTTGTCTACGGCTTTGGTGACTACCTCAAAGAAGTTGATCAGGTTCAGAAGGCATGATCTGCCTTTCACAAACCCAAACTTAGTGGGGTGTAGAGTTTGGAGGTTACCAATGTCTTTGTTTATGAGTTCCATGATGATACGTTTCATGGCCTTGCAGACTAGACTCGTCAGGCTAATAGGGCGATAGTTTCTAGGATCAGTTCATAGGTTCATAGGTTCATAGGTTTATACTAGGCTATCTGCCCTAAGGCATTTATAAGCCTAGCCCAAATTTTTGTGGCTTACGCCACCCCTTATATGAAAAAATACTGTGCCCATTAGTTTGTTGTGCCTCTGTCCAGCAGTGACACAGAGATGATTCCCGGGGTAAACCTACGATCTCCCATCCACAGGTCTAGATTTCTCTTGAACAGAGTCAGCGAGGTGCTCTGCCTCACATGGACCGGGATTTTATTCCACAGCATAGGGAGTCTCTGAGTGATAAATCTATCCCTCTAGCACGTCCTATTTATATCCGTGCTAAGGTTTAAGTCGCTTGCTCTAGTGGTTTTGGTGGATTTGGATTTTTTGAGGTGGAGCATGTCCACATGGCCTTGTATGTCAGGCACATGTCACCTCTGAGCAGACGGTATGTGACTGAATAGAGCTGGAGTTTCTTCAATCTGGCAGCATATGACAGATTTTGGAGTCCCTTTATCCTTTTGGTGAGGAACTTTTGGGGTCTCTCCAATTGCTGCAGATGTCGGGTGAGATGGGGCATTGTACTCGATCATTGGTCTGATAAGTGAAGAGTACAAGGGAACAATGACCTCACTAGATCTGGATGTGAATCCCTTCATGATCAGGTGGGCAATGTAGAAGGTCTTTCTAACCACTTTAGCAATGTGAGTGTCAAAAGAAAGGCCACTGTCAACCTGGGTCCCCAGGTCCCTGATAACCCCTTCTGTGCTTAGTGGATTGCCATCTATATGGTAGCTTGGGGTTACCTTGTTTTTCCCGAAGGGTATGACTATACATTTTTTGGTGTTTAACTTCAGGCCATGGCTCTGGCACCAGCTATCTGTTTCCGTGAGTCCCTTCTGAAGGATATCGTGTCCGATGCACTTTCCACTATAGTTTGCAGTCGCCTGCAAACTTTGTCAGCCAAAGTCCTCCCATGTTGGCCTGTACTTCTGAGAAGTAGATGCCAAACAATAGGGCAAGGACCGAGCCCTGTGGGACACCACTTGTGACTGGCTTGGAGTCTGACACAGCACCAGCAACTCTAACCCTGTGGGTTCTGTCCTTAAGCCAGTTTGCAACCCATCTTGTGACATATGGGTTTACATTTAAGCTGGTAGTTTTTCTACAATACCCGAGTGGGGTATTGTGTCGAAAGCCTTGCAAGGTCAAGGTAGGCTGTATGGACTGCCTTTCCTCATCAATGGCCTTGGTGACTATTTCAAGAAGTCGACCAAGTTCAAAAGGCATGATCTTCCCTTGACAAAGCCAAACTGGGTCGGGTCCAATGTCTGCAAGTCCCCTATATCTTTGTTTATGAGCTCCATTATGATCCTCTCCATAGCTTTGCAGACTAGACTTGTTAAGCTTATGGGGGTAATTACCAGGGTCCGAGAGGCGCCGCCTTTGTGGAGTGGGACAACAGTTGCCGCACGCCACTCCTTGGGCACGATCCTGTGGTAAGGCTGAGATTAAACAGCTGCCTTATGTGCGGGTTTAATTCCTCATTTAGCTCGTAGCACACAGCCGGGGACACCATCCGTCCCATTGATGCTGTGTTTTTAGCTTTAGAGAGAGCAGCTTTCACCTGCATTTGAGATGTCCGGGAGGCTACACTCAGCTGGGATAGTTATCTCTCCTTTAGGGGAGAGGGGTGAAGTTTGCACTGAACCTGTCTGCCAGTATGTTGGCAATGTCTGTGGGTTCAGTGATTTTTGTATCATTTTGGACTAATTCTGAGCATATCTGGGAGTTTCCACCCAGGTTCCTAACATAGCTGAAAAAGGCCTTATGATTGTCCTTTGAATCCATGGCAATTTTTCTCTCAAAATTGGCCTTAGTTGATTTTATGAGTGCTCATATTTTTTTACGAGCAGTGATTGGTGGCTCACCCTTTGTGGAGTGGGATAACTGTTGCTGTGCACCACTCAGTGGGCACAAAACCTGATGTGAGACTATGATTGAACATGGTGCTTAAGTGGGGAGCCAGTTCGTTCTGAAGTTCATGTAAAATGCAGCCTAGAATACTGTCCAGTCCCATGGATACTGTGCTTTTGGTTTTACAGAGTGCAGTTTTTGCCTGCATAGATGTGATTACAGGGACTCTGCATTCTTCCTATATAACTATGGTCCCTTTAAGGGGTGAGAAGGGGGTAAAGTTAGCACTGAACCTATCTGCCAGGATGTTGGCAATATCAGTTGGTTCTGTAATTTTCATGCCGTTGTGCTAAAACTCAGAGCAGATCTGGGTGTTGCCATTGAGATTCTTGACATAGCTATAGAATGCTTTGTGGTTGCCCTTAGAATCATTGGTGATTTTGTTTTCGTAGCTAACTTTGGAGGATCTTATAAGGGATCTCAGCTTCTTACTGAGGCTGACCAGGGAGCTCCTCCACTCATGAGATTTTACTCTGTTTTGCAACAGTTTCTTCCTTCTGTTGCAGAGTTTGTTTATGGCAGGGGACCACCAGATTGGCTTCCTTTTTTTGGAGGATAGCATCTTGGTTCTGTTTGGGATAGCACGATCCATGCATTTGTGTAAGTGTTTATAGAGTGCATTTGTGTAGGATTCAGCAGTCGTAACTGTATTGTCCATCTGTATGGGTGTCATGAAGTTCACCACTTCTGTCTTAAAAAGCATGAAGTTGGCTTTGGAGAAATGTTTTACCATGGTTTCCTTAATGGGGGTTGGGGGCGGGATGTGGATATCAAGGGTAATTAACTTTTGGTCGGATCGGACCAATGAGGAGTTGACCTCAGGTGTGGAATACTGGCCACTCATGTTGGTAATGACCAGGTCTAGGATATTGTTGCCCCTGGTGGGGGTGTGGATAAGTTGATACAGGGCATTGGAATTTATGAATTCCAGAAAGCGTTCTGTGAAGAGTTGGCACACGAGTAGTTTTCCCAGTTAATGGTGGAGTAGTTGAAATCGTCCATTATTAGGGTGTTTGGTTGAACCCTAATATTTTCCAGTATATCAAAGAAAAGAGGAGTGGGAATCCTGGGGCATGGTGGGTGATCTGTAGCAAGCTACAATTTGGATTGCAGTTTTGCCCAGAGTTAGTCGCACTTGGCTAACCTTGAATGTATTATGCTGCGCAACTAGCCTGGAGGTGTGGATATCCTTAATGAATATGGACACACCTCTGCCTTTGGTGTTCTGGTCCAGGATAGATGACCAAAATGTGTGGCATGAGTTATAGCCTGGTAATGCAGGGGTGCTCTCTAGAGCCTTGAACCAGGTCTCAGTCATGGCACATATATCAATGTTCTCCATTTTAAGGAGTGTCTTGAGTGAGTGCATTTTGAGATTTAGACTTCTAGCATTGAGTAGCATTACCCTCCATTTTTTGCTTGCCTGTTCCTGTTACGGTGGTGAATTTGTCATTTGAACCTTGCCTAAAAAAAAGGCACTATAGGGGCAGCAAGATCCCTAGCCAGTATCCAGAATCACAAGGGTGGCAGGTGCAGGCCATCTCTGGCAAAGCATCATGGTGTGTCGACCAGGTCGTCCCAGGCAGACAGATACTGGATCACCTTAGAATGACACCAGAAGCTTAGCCAATTGTTGAAGTCAATCACTTTGTCCTTGTACTGTGGTATAATTTGGGGCTATGGCAGGATGCTACTCAGGGCTAGGATCATACCTGCCTGGGCTACTAGATTTGAGAGCTCTTCCATGTCACTTTTCATGTAGTCCAGGGAGGTACGTCCAGGTCGTTCACACCAACATGGACAATGACAGAGTCATATTTGTACTTGTGGAATGACCTGAGTGCGTGGGTTATGTGGTGGATCCTGGAACCCGACAGAAAGCTGATAGTAACCGTCTCCTTGTTTAGCCTGCTGAGTGAGACATCAGTGTACCTGACTATAGAGTCACCTATGACTAGTGTGTTGGGTATGTTGTTTTGCCTTATGAGCTGTGGTTTATTGGCACACTGAGTCTGTGGGCTATGTGTCATTTGGGTTGTGTTCTGGGGTGGAGGTTGCTTGCATTTCTGCTTTAGATGTCTCTGTTGCTTGAGCAGATTATTACTGACAGCCTCCGCGAATGTTTTTGTGTTTCTATGTGTGGATTTTGATGGTGTAGGCTTAGTGGGACTATGTGATGAGTGTGGTGTGGTGCAAGTGTTTACCGTCTCCTCTTGACTGTCAAGTTCAGTCTTGGTTGGAAAGATCTTTACCTCCAGTTTGGCTAGATAAGTGCATCTCTCACAGGTTGTGGTGTTGGGTGGTAGGAGGAGAGGGTTGTCTGTATATATGAGGCAATTGCTACATTGCCCCAAGATGGCCAGATTCATCAGATAGACAGGAGAGAACACTGGGAGCTGACCCTTGGACATGCCTGAATAAAAAACAACTTTCCTCTAGACAAGTGAGGAAAGTGAGTATAAGAGCTGGTTTTCTCTAAGTAAATGAGGAAAGTAAGTACAAAAACTGTTTTCCTCTAGGTAAATAGCAAGGTTGAGTGCTGTAGTAATTTGTAGCTTATTTAGTGCTAATAACAAGTTCTGAACAAGTGCTGAGCAAGATTAAGCAAATTCAAGTGCTAAAACTAAGAATCTGTACCTGAATCTTGTGGTAGATAGGCTACCTAGTGCTTACCACTCCCACTGATAAGCTAGAATGCTTCCCTCCAACACAGAAAGGCTTGGGGGGCTCAGAAGCTTACAAACAGTCCTGGATACAGCAAATCTGTATCTGGACTAGACTAGTTACAGGAAAGGTGGGAAACAAGCACAAATGTGGGCTTTTAAACCAGAAAGCTGAAAGAGATGGAAAAACTGCCCAAACGGCCAATAAACTACAATTTCTGAGCGAGAAACCACTCTTGTGGTAGATAGGCTACCTAGTCCTTACCACTCCCACTGATAAGCTAGAAGGCTTCTCTCCAACACAGAAAGGCTTTGGGGGCTCAGAAGCTTACAAACAGTCCTGGTTACAGCAAATCTGTATCTGGACTGGACTAGTTACAGGAAGGGCAGGAAACAAGCTTAGAAACATTTTATTTTTTTTTTTGTAAAGTGGAAAGGGAGAAAGGAGAAACAGAAGATAATTCAAAATGAATGACCTAAGTGCTTTGCCCTTCACAAATGTTCTCTCTGTATTAGGTAGAATGATCTAGTGACACTAGACTGAAATAGAGCTGGGATAGAGCTGAACAGATGGGACTGGTAGGAGTGTCTGAAGTCAAAAATGATCTCACTGTACTCGGTTGAGTGAGCAAATGCAATAGGCCCAGGAGGAGTGTTCAAATACAAATTTGCAGGAGGGGCGGGCAATTCCAAAGACACCAAGATTAATACCAGAACAAGAACAGGGAGGGAGGGCAGGAAACTAACTGCATAGAGAGAGAGAGAGAGAGAGACCACAGTATTATATGAAACAATTAAACAGAAAAATAATTAACTACAGAGAGACACAGACCACAATATTCAATGAAACAATTAAATAGACAGAAAAATAAAATGCAGTACAATCTTTAACACTGCAAGTCTGTACTTAACTCAGCTAGTAATGCAGTTGAATGTAGGTATGTAGCAGAAGCAAAACGGGCATGTTTAGAGTAAAACGAGCACAAGAAAAGTATAATCATTTTCTTTATAAGTAGAGTATGCATCCACCACATGTGTTCAGAGGTGTGGTTAGGAGCCCAGTTTATAGAGCCTCAAGGCTGAATATTAAAGAGTCAGAATTTTTTAGACAAACTGATTCTTTAAAGAAATCCTTTGCTACTAGGGGCTATGCACATAATGATGTGGCTAAAAGTATTGAAGAAGTCTCTGGTTTAAGAACTAGCAGAACTAAGCCCTATTTTAGTGTGAAATACATTGATAGTTTGCAAGTTCAGAAAAATGATAAGTTAAAGGTATGCTTGTTTTATTCAAGTGATATTAAGCAGTATAGGGAAATTATTGAAAGACACTGAGGTATCCTGACTACAGATGATGATATCAGAGCTATAATAGATATTAGACTTGTGTTTGTGTACAAAAATATGAGGTCCTTAAAGAGACGTTTATGTTATCCAAGGAGTATGCCAACAAATATGAGCCATGGATGCACTGCTGCATGTGGACATTGCCAAGTTTGTAAATATATTGACAATGCAGGTAAATTTAATCACCCTGAACAGAATAAAATATATAGTTTCAATGTCTCTGTGACATGCAGCAGTGCCCATGTGGTTTATTTGTCTCACTGCTCAGTCTGTATGAAGTTTTATATTGGTAAGACCAACAGATCTCTTAAAGATAGGATTAAGGAACACTACAATCATATAGGTAAAGATGATACAGTTAGTGCTTTATCTAAGCACATTGTAGATACAGATACTACTCATATTTTTAAGTTTATGGTAATAGGACGTACATATGAGAACATTAGGAAAGGTGACACTAGGAATCAAACTGAGCAGTTAGAAGCCAAGTGGTTAGTTAGAATGTGATGAGATTATGGCCATGGCCTGAATGACAGAGTACCTCTGAGACCTAAACTTAAAGCCAGACCTCTAAATAGAAGATAGTCTGGCTTCTATCTTGAACCACCATCATCATTATATAAAAATATGCATAAATAGTTTTACATTTTCTATATTTTTTTATATATAGTTTATATATAAATATACATATATATATATATATATATATATATATATATATATATATATATATATATATATATTTGTGTTTTTTACACACACGAGTATATGTATTTATGTTACCTTGAGTAACCTAGGATGTTTTATATTTGTAGATGTTTACATATTTATGTATGTGCATATTGCTGAGCGTTTTTTAAGGCATAGGTCTTTAAGAAAGTCAGTTAGCTAGTCATGTGTTTTTAATTAGTGTATTTAATGGATTGAATTTTCAATTGTGCTATGCATCTGATGAAGTAGCTTTGCTATGAAAGCGCTTATGCTTTCTTATTTTGTACATTAAAAAACAGTTTTAGTTTTGAGTTCTTTGGTCATCCTTGGATCCTTTTTTACATTTTTTGTGCTCTACAATTTCCTTGGACACAGGTTCTCTTGCTGGTTGGTAGCTGATGTGTTCTATTACTACTTCGCATTGTATTCAGGGCATAACTAGAGTTATTTGAAATATCTCAAAGTGTGTAAAAGTGCTTACAGTGTGTGCTTATTACTGTGCATTTATTCTGAAGAGTTTGTGTGCAAAGTCTAAGTATTTCATGAAGTACAGTCAAAATACTGCCATTTCAAAAAGTTTCTTGTGCTGGGTGCATCTATTCACAAAGTGCCGCCATTACAGAGTGTTTTTTGCACTGTAAAGAGTTATTTAGCAAAGTACAGCCATTATGGGGAAGTTTCAGTATGCTGTGTACTGTTTATTCGCAAAGTGCAGTTACTTTGAAATGTTTCTTACTCTGAGCTTCTTCTGCCCAATTTATTCGCACAGTGCAGTTATTTTGAAATGTTTCTTACAATGATGATAACTGACTTTTACAGTACAGTAATTTCAAGAGTATTACAGTGCCTGGGAGCCTTATTTCACATTGTTTCTTACACTGATAGGAGGGGATTTCTTACAGTACAGTGATTTCAAGAGTATTACAATGGCTGAGAGATTTATTTCAGAGTTCAGTTATTCAGACACTTATTGTGCTATTGGGCATAGATACTAATACTGGCATAAATTTCTGGCATATGCATATGTGTGTATGTTTGTGCATACTTGCAAAAGCCTTCACTGCTATGTGTTAATATGGCAGACAGATTTTGAAAACCCTCACCATTGATGTTTGATCAGAATATTGCATAGAACTGGAGAATATTTAAGCAAGAGTATGATATGTTTATACAAGCAGCTTATTCTGACAAAGATGCATGTACCAAGGCATTTATTTTGCTAAACCTAGCTGGGTCAGAGGCCATTGAATGAGAGCATTCATTTGTGTATGCACCATCAGTACATAAGGCAGAAGATGAAAACCATCATATTGTTGTGCAGGTTCAATCAAGGGAAGTCCCTGAGTGTTTGAAGTACAAATTCAGGGAAATGTGTAATCCCCAGACAAATATTACACTAGAGAGGCATTTGTTTTACACAAAACATCAAAACTTGGGGAAACTTTTGCAGCTTATATAACTGACTTGAGAAACAAAGCTATATTGTGTTGGTTTCATGACTTAAAATATGAGTTGATAAAGATCAGGCTTGTGTGTGATATTAATAATTCTGCAGTGATTTAACACTGAGCAAAGCTACTAAGATTTGTCAAATCCATAAAGTTACAGAAAGGCAGACAAGTATGCTTGCAAGTGATAAGAGCATGGTTTCAGCAGGCTCCAGAGCAAATGTAGACAGCATGCAACATATGGCTAGCAGAAGCAGGCCTAAGCACATGGCAGCTGACACACCTACAGGCTTACTTGGGAAATCCCATAGTTTTCCAGCAAGTTTTAAGAAAAGGACATGCACAGTACAGTACAAGGGGGAGTCAGCAAAACCCAGATCCAGCTTTATTGTTAACTGTTGCAATTGTGGTGCCAGTTATGAGTCTAAAAGAGAAAAATGCTTAGCATTTGGTCAGCTATGCTACAAGTGTAAAAAATGGAACCATTTTCACAAGTTTTGCAAATCAAGTAAACCTCACACAGTTATAAAGAAGGATCACTCGAAATAGTAAGTCGATCATATAGAAAGCTGCAATTCTGCTTTCTATGTAGATGGTATATCAGTAATTGGTGAAAAAGTTGATGCAGTTAATTTGTTGGCAAAGAATGAAGGGTTTTGTACTGTCCAGATCAATTATAAATCCACTGAGCTTAAAGTAGACATTGGCTCAAAGTGTAATGTTATGTCAGCCAACACATTTGCTAAGGTGAAAACTGATGAACAATTCAATGCGGCTAATTCTGTGAAATTTGTTGCATATGGAGGTGAAGAAATTCAAACTGAAGGCTCAGTAGTACTTTCATGTTATTTGTCTAGGAACTGTTAAAACTTATTATTCCATGTAGTCTAAAGACCTGTGCAGTCATTACTGGGTTTCAGAGACAGTTTGAGAATAAATTTGCTTTCTTTTACCAAGACGTTCATCTTATAAGCACATATCCTAGTTCCAATTTTACTTAAGCTGTTTTCTCAGAGTATGCTGATGTTTTTGATGACAATTTGAGCAAACTTCCAATTATGTATTCTGTGAAGTTAGACCCAGAGGTCAGTCCAGTAATCAGACCAGCAAGAAAAGTTCTGATGACTATGCAGGATAAAATTAAAGCTCAACTGGATAAAATGGTGCAGCAAGGTGTAATTTGTCTAGCTATGGAACTAACTGAATGGATGTCATCTAGGGTAGCAGCCCACAAAAAAGACTCAAATGAAATCAGAATATGTATTGACCCAAGAGATTTAAACAAAGCATTAAAGAGACAGCATCATCCAATGCATACAGTCAAGGAAGTCACAGCCCTAATAACAAATGCCACTGTTTTTTTCTGTCTTAGGTGCAAAATGTTAATTTTGGTAAGTGGTGCTTGATCACAAATCCTCATTACTGACTACTTTCAGTACCCCATTTGGTAGATATAGATTCCTCAGGATGCCATTTGGAATAAATTCTGCAAGTGAAGTCTTCCAGAATACAACTGGGCAATTTTTTTCAGGTTATCCTTGTGCCATAATAGTAGATCATTTATTGGATGGAAGCAATGGTGAAGAAGAACATGACAGAAACCTTAAGAAAGTTCTAGACAGAGCACTCAGGTCACTCCACAAGTACAAATATGACTCTGTCATTGTCCATGTTGGTGTGAATGACCTGAGATGGACCTCCCTGGACTACATGAAAAGAGACATGGAGGAGCTCTCCGATCTTGTAGCCCAGGCAGGTATGACCCTAGCCCTGAGTAGCATCCTGCCATCACCCAGAATGATACCACAGTACAAGGACAAAATGATTGACTTCAGCAATTGGCTAAGCTTCTGATGTCATTCTAAGGGAATCCAGTATCTGTCTGCCTGGAGTGACATGACTGACAGACCATGATGCTTTGCCAGAGATGGCCAGCACCTGTCGCCCTTGGGATTCTGGATACTGGCAAAGGCTCTTGCCACCCCTATAGTGCCTTTTTTAGGAAAGGTTTAAATGACAAATTCACCACTGTAACAGGTAAAGCAAGTAAAATCTGAGGGTAATGCTACTCAATGCTAAAAGTCCAAACCTCAAAATGCACTCACTTGAGGCACTCCTTAAAATGGAGAACATCGACATCTGTGCAGTGACAGAGACCTGGTTCAAAGCTCCAAAGAGCACCCCTGCATTACCAGGCTGTAATTCATACCACACCTTTCAGCCACCTAACCCAGACCAAAACACTAAAGGTGAGGCATGTCCATATTCATTAAGGATATCCACACCTCCAAGTTAGTTGCGCAGCATAATGCATCCAAGATTATCCAAGTTCAACTAACTTTGGGCAAGTCCGCAATCCAAATTGTAGCTTGCTACAGACCCCCCCCCACCATGCCCATGATTCCCACTCCTCTTTTCTTGATACACTGGAAAATATTAGGGTACAACCCAGCACCCTAATAATGGGTGATTTCAACTACCCCACTATTAACTGGGAAAACTACTCATGTGCCAACTCTTTTGCTCAACATTTTCTGGAATTCATAAATTCCAACGCCTTGGATCAACTTATCCACACCCCCACCAGGGGCAGCAATATCCTAGACCTGGTCATCACCAACATGGGTGACCAGTGCTCCACACCAGAGGTCAATTCCTCGTTCGTCAGATCCGACCATGAGCTAATCACCCTAAACATCCACATCACACCACTGCCCCCATTAGGGAAACAACTGTAAAATATTTCTCCAAAGCCAACTTCATGCTTCTTAAGACAGAAGTGGCAAACTTCACAACACCCATGCAGATGGACAATAGAGGTACAACTGCTGAATCCTACACAAATGCACTTTATAAGCACTTACACGAGTGCATGGATTGTGCTATCCCTAACAGAACCAAGATGCTATCCTCCAAAAAAAGGAAGCCAATCTGGTAGTTATCTGCCATAAACAAATCTACAACAGAAGAAAGAAACTGTTGCAAAAAAGAGTAAAATCCCATGATTGGAAGAACTCCCAGGTCAGCCTCAGTAAGAAGCTGAGATCCCTCATAAAATCCTCCAAAGCTAGTTATGAAAACAAAATCGCCACTGATTCTAAAGACAACCACAAAGCATTCTATAGCTATGTCAAGAATCTCAATGGCAACACTCATATCTGCTCTGAGTTACAGCACAATGGCACTAAATATACAGAACCAACTGATATTGCCAACATCCTGGCAGATAGGTTCAGTGATAACTTTACCCCTCTCACCCCCTAAAAGGCCCATCTCTATACTGGAAAAATGCAAAGTTCATGTAATCACGGCTGCACAGGTAAAAACCTCACTCTCCAAAGCCAAGAACACAGCATCCATGGGACCTGACAACATCCCAGGCTGCCTTCTACATGAACTACAGAATGAACTGGCACCCCACCTAAGTACCATGTTCAGTCATAGCCTCACCTCAGGCTTTGTGCCCATTGAATGGCACATAGCGACGGTTATCCCACTCCGCAAAGGGGGAGCCACGAAAGACCCTGGGAACTAGTGCCCCATTAGCCTGACAAGCTTGGTCTGCAAGGCCATGGAACATATCATCATGGAACTCATAAACAAAGACATTGGAGATCTCCAAACTCTGGACCCCACACAGTTCATGTTTGTAAAAGGCAGATCATGTCTCCTAAACCTGATAGACTTCTTTGAAGCAGTCACCAAAGCCATAGATGAGGATAAGGTGGTTCACACAGCCTATCTAGATCTCTCCAAGGCATTTGACACCATCCCCCACTCTGGAATTATAGATAAACTTACTAAATTAGGTATAAATCCCTATGTCACAAGATGGGTTGCCAACTGGCTTACTGACAGAACCCACACTGTGAAAGTAGCAGACTCCAAATCAGACTTCAGACCAGTGACAAGTGGAGTACCACAGGGTTCAGTCCTGGGTCATCTCCTGTTTGGTATCTACTTCTCTGAACTACAGGCTAACATAGAAGGTCTTTGGCTAACTAACTTCACAGATGACTGCAAACTAGGAGCCATAATCGAAACTCCTAATGATGTGGACATCCTACAAAAGGGCCTCACTGAGACAGATGCCTGGTGTCAAAGCCATGGCCTCAAGCTCAATTCCAAAAAGTGCATTGTCATCCCCTTGGTAAAAACAGTGTACCCATGAACTACCACATAGGCAGTAGTCTACCTAACACCGAAAGTGTGATACAAGACCTTTGGACACAGGTGGACAGTAGTGTCTCCTTTGATAATCACATTGCCACAGTGGTCAGGAAATCCTTCTACGTGGCACACCTCATCACAAATGGTTTTTCATCCAGAAAACAAGAGGCCATTGTTCCCCTCTACTCATCACTCATTAGACCCATTATAGAGTACAACACCCCTTTTGATATATATACCTCACAAGACATCTACAACAACTGGAAAGGCCACAGAAATACCTCACAAAGAGGATTACTGGCCTCAAACAGATGCCCTATGCAGACCGTCTCAAAAAAACTCCAGCTTTACTCTGTCGGACATCGCCTAGTTAGAAGCAATCTCTGCCTAACATAAAAAGCTATGTAAAATCCAGAACTGTTGGACATGCTCCACTTAAAGAAATCCCAATCCCTCTGAGCTACAAGCTCTAGGGACCTAAGCCTTGTCACCACAATAAATAGAACATGCTGAAGGGATAGATTCCTGTCCCAGAGACTTCCCATACTCTGGAACAGACTACCTATCTATGTCAAACAGAGCTCCTCATTAGCACTCTTCAAGAAAAATCTTGATGATTGGATGGGAAATAGAAAATTCACCCCAGGGATCACTTCTGTGGCTCTGCTTGACAGGGGCACAGGAAACTAATTTTCTTGGGTGGCAAAAGCCAGGGTACCTTTCTGGCTAGGCTTATATAGGCCTAGGGCCAATAGCCTAGTACCTACCTATGAACCTATGAACATAAAGTGAACTTAAAGCTCAATCCTCCAAAGTGCAAATTTAGACTACCAGAAGTTACATATGTAGGTCATTTATTTACTAGCACTGGCTTGAGACCAGACCTGTCCAAGCAAGCAGCCATTCTTGAGATGCCTGTACCAGATAACGTTCAGGTCAACTATTTAGGCAAGTTTATACCAGACTTCAATGAGTTGACAGCACCTTTGAGAGAGCTGACAGGCAAAAATCTTATATGGTCGTGGATGGAACATCACCAAGAGAGCATTTGAAGACCTTATGCAGACAATTGCCATCCCACTTACATTAAGATACTATGATGTCAATAAACCAGTAACTCTTTCCTGTGATGCTTCAAAATTTGTTCTTGGCACAGTTATTCTTCAAGAAGGCAGACCAGTAGCCTATGCATCTAGAACTCTTATCCAGATTGAAATGCAATATGCTCAAATTGAGAAAGAACTTTTGGCAGTAGTATTTGCATGTTCAAAGTTTCTTGATTATACCTATGGTCAAGCTGTTCAGATTGAAACAGATCACCAACCTCTAGTTACTATTCTAAAGAAGCCTATGCATTCAGTTCCAGTGAGATTACAAAGAATGATGATCAAATTGCAAAAGTATGACTTCAAAATGGTCTATACAAAAGGCAAACTTCTTTACCTGGCTGATACCTAATCCAGATCACCCAGAAATACAACTGAACAGCTTTGTGCAGAGAATTTTGACTTTGACATCATGGAAGTGCATAATTTTTCTACCATGAGACTTGATGAACTGAGAGTTTATACAAAGACTGATACAATTTTTCAAAAGCTCAACCACTACATCAATGTTGGATGGCCATCAAAGCAATCTAGTGTACCACCTGAAATGCAAACTTATTTTCCTTACAGAGATAAGATGTTGATGGAAGATGACATTATTTTCAAAGGTCCTAAAAGTTTTGTTCCTGCTTCCTTACAACATGAATATGTCCACATTTTGCATCATGGTCACCTAGGTTCTGAAGCTACCAAAAGTAAGGTGAGAGAACTAATTTTTTTGGCCTTCTCTAGTAAAAGACATTGATAAAGTACTTTCTTCTTGTTTAGTATGCAATAGTACTAAACTGCATTTGCAAAAAGAACCACTTCAGCTAAGTCAAGTTCCTGAGCTACCTTGGTCAACAACATCCACTGATATATTCAAGTTGAACAATCAGCATTACTTAGTGTTGGTAGACTCTTATTCAAAATGGTTTGAAATTGATTTGCTACCTAACCTAACATCCACTGATGTTATCACCAAGTTGAAATGTCATTTTTTAGTCCATGGTAGTCCACACAAGGTTATTTCTGACAATGGTACCCAATTTACCAGTCAGTTGTTTCAGAAATTTGCAAATGAATGGGACTTTGTACATATTACTAGTAGTTCAGAATATCCACAGTCAAATGGACTAGCTGGACATGCAGAACAGCGTACAAAACAATGACTTGAAAGGTCAAAATGTGATAATACCAGTCTTTTTGAATTTACTTAATCTCAGAAATATACCCCGTGATGATATACTTGGCTGGCCTGCTCAGAGACTTCTATTTAGGCAAACCAGAACAGCATTGCCTATTAGTTTCAGTTTGTTGAGGCCTAAAGCTAAGAACAACAGGACAATTAGAGCTCAACTATTCAGAAAGCATTCTTTCCAGAAGTCTAATTATGATAAATCGAGCAGACGTCTTCGTCCATTGAAAGAAGGAGAGACAGTGAGGATACAAACAGTGAAAGGTTTTGACCGGATTGGTCAAGTAACAGTATATGTACTGAGCCAAGATCCTTCTTCGAAGAATTTGAATGTGTGGAGTACAGGAGGAATCGCAGACATCTTCTTGTACCAGAATTGATATTGCAGCATTGTTTCTGTGATACAGACCCTAGATCTCAGAGCAATCCAGACAATGTTACTATTATAGAATGTGTCTTAACTTCTACTTCCATTCCTAATGATGTTCCTGATGTCCCTAAAGTAGAACATTCAGCAGAGACAGTCCCAGTTGCTGAACCTAATTCTAATTTCTATGTCACACGATTTGGTCATATTTCCAGACCTAGGTTGAAATACACAGCAACCTGGACATAATTGTTTATCTGTATTTAGTTCTGTATAATTGCATGATGATGTTGTCAATATTGTATAACTTATTTCTCAAAGAAGAAGGATGTAGAAATAGTTGGTGTATGTTGTACCTTTAAGAAGCATTTCAAGGACGACCTGTGCATATAAATAGCCAGCACGTGCTAGCTTCAGTGCCATTTTGTGAGTGCAGCCAGAGAGTGAGCATGTATGAGTGTAATAGTTAGTTTGTTTATAAGTTTATCTAACTTTAAGTTATTAAGCCTCAGTCCTGATGTGTTTGCACATAATAAAACTGCTTGAACAGAACCCACAAAGACTCATCTATTTTATTCTGACTAGGTAAGTGACACTTACTTTCTATAAAAAGTGAAAATAATTAAATAAAAGGTTATTAATAAATAGTAATGACCTGAAACAAGCCTATTACTGTTCCTACTACTACTGCTATCACTGCTATTACTCCTGCTACAAATACTACTATTCTATTACTACTATAACAACTACTACTGAGTCTACCAATTGTACTACTACTTCTACTACCATTACTAATACTTCTACCACTACTACTACTGCTGCTACTACTACTGCCACCACTACTACCATTACTACCTCTACAGCTACTACTACTACCACTACTACAACTACCACTGCTACTACTTTCACTACTACTACCACTACTACTACTGCTATCACTACTGCTATTACTACTACTAATAGCACTACTACTACAGCTGCAGCTATAACCCCAACTCAGTTGCTCTGCCTTTATCCCGAAATATAAGCATTGTTTAGTGTGCAAAATAAACTTTATAAGAAAAGTAACATGTAGTGAATAGACATAATTCATAATAAGAACAATTCTAGTAATTTATGGGAAACTAAGACTAGGGGCAGGATTCACGAAGCCTCCGTGTAAGAGTTACAAGGCTTACATGGAGGCTGCAGTTAAACGGTGTGACATCAGCATGTCATGCATATGCATGAGGGCATGCTGAATCACACCTAAGGCTTAAACGGTCCGTGGAAGACAGTAGGGGGCGTGTCCATAGGCCGAGCCCTGCAAATGGACACGCCCCCAGAAGAGTAAAAGTCCCAAAAGTAAACTCCCACGACAGAGTCTGTGTAAATGTGAATAAACACAACACAACACATGCCCCCACAGACTATGAACATAAAATATATAAATGAACATGTTATATATTTTTTTTAAATTGTAAAGATGTTTGCCCGTGAGTGCGCTCTGTCTGGCGCATTCGTAGCTTAGCCACAGTTAGCAGTCAGTGGAAAAGCATAAAAGAACTACATATGCAAAGTAAGCCAAGAAGCAATAGCGTAGCGGTAGAGACGTCGGCTAAAGAGCAGGCAGTCATGGTTTGAGCCCCCCCA